>NC_056725.1:310859957-310929957 GCF_019279795.1 Protopterus annectens | reverse complement strand
GGGTGTTGCAGTTTTAAAACATATGTGGGTTAGTAATAGTCAACACAATCCAGGATTAGTTATAACAGCATGCACAGATATTCCCATTAACCCAAAACACCAGATTTGGAACAGCTGCATAGCAAACAGAACACATGCATATATGGAACCACAGTGGCCATTGCAACGGCATGCAGGTTACATTGATAGCAACAGGCCACCAATGATAGTATTTCAACATGTAACATTAATAGAAACACATTTCAATATTTATTGAACAATGGGACATATGTCCCAATGGTAGGTTTGGTGTAAACCTACCCATTGATTTGTGTATTTAGGTTATTGTTGCAGATATGGTGGGGGGAGAGAGAGATGTCAATTAACAACTTATATATCCCTGTAGTTCTCACAACTTTAATGCTCAGTGCTCTAATCAGTAAGGTACAGGTATTATTACACTACCCTAAGGCCTTGGTTTGGCCAACGATATGTTTGTAAACAAGTGTATACTTCAACTGTCTTATAGCTAAATTCTACATCTCTTACCTGGTATACCTGTGGAGGGAATGTTTGTTAATACCTGATTGTTTTTACACATATTCCCAGATTCTGAGTTAATATTATGCACATACCTCTCAATCTCTTATTGTACACACTCTGGTCAAAGCTTGACAACATGCGGTGGAAATGGGACCTATTTTGAATATTGCTCTCATAAACTTGAAGGGCTGATAGAGTGACAGGATTTGTTTTCATATACATTTTCCTGAAGGTTTTGAGGTCTGAAAATCAAATGTATGTCATTATCTGCTGACTACAAATATGAGATCATTCTATTTATCTGCCACGGGGACAGAGGAACAGGCAGAAAATATGAGCCAATTATCTGGACATTCCGAACAAATCTGCACAGTTGAGAGGTATGATTATGCATACATCTTACTACCACTCCCAGGATTCGAACCATGGCTGAGTCTGCTAAAAATACAAGTTAAGTCACAGTAGAGTGTGCTATTTGTATATTGCTGTCTATCTCTTCAGTGTTTTCTGTCTAAGTCTCTCGTGGTTGTACAATCTGACCTTTTAATTACAACAGTCTTATATAGACATTCCTAGACATTTTTATTATGTAGCACAGTGTGGGTAACAGTGGTTAGTACAACATAACTATTCAGAAAATGCAACACTAAAAATGCCATACAATACCAGAGTAAACATTACCAGTCCAGGATTTCAATCTTTATTGACAGGCACAGTTTTCTTATCTAACAGACCTGTGGATGGAATGTTTGTTAACACTACCTGAATGTTTCCACACATATTCCAAGATTCCAAGTTAATATTATGCACATACCTCTCAATCTGTTAATGCACACATTCTGGTCATAACTTAACAACATGGGGGTAGAAATGGGACATATTCTGAATATTGCTCTCATAAACATTTGGTGAGTTGCTAGAGTGACAGGTTTATTTTCATATACATTTTCTGAAGGTTTTGATGTGTTAAAATCATATGCATGTCATTATTTGCTGCCTAAACTTCTGAGATCATCCCACTGATTTGCCAGGGGGACAGGGTAGCAGGCAAAAAATATGAGTCAGTTATCTAGACATTCTGAACAAATCTGTACAGGTGAGAGGAATGATTATGCATACAGTTTACTACCACTCCCAGGATTCGAGCCATGGCTGTGTCTGTTAAAATTACAACAATTTAAGTCACAGCAGAGTGTGCTGTTTGAATATTGCTGTCTATCTCTTCACTGTTTTCTTTCTAAGTCTCTCTCATTTGTACAATCTGACCTTGTAATTACAACAGTCTTATACAGACATTCCTAGACATTTTTATTATGCAGCACAGTGTGGGTAACAGTGGTTAATACAACATTACTATTTAGAGAATGCAACCCTAAAAATGCCATACAATACCAGAGTAACCACAACCAGTCCAGGATTTAGATCTTTATTGCCAAGCAGTTAGTTTTATTTAAATATGACCTTTATGGAACTATTACTGTCACATTGTCTAGTTTATTCAGTAAAACCCATACACAAAATAGTTTTTTATACTGGAAGCTGACTTTCTAATACTTTACATTTATTTGGTATGACTACTGCAAGCAGGATTCTTACTCACCAGCCTCACGACACAGCCTTTACAGCCTACTCACATGGGCTTCCTGATTCACAGCCCACTCAGCTGCAGCTGTAAGAGAAATAGAGAAATATTTAGCTATACCTATCCATTATATACACAGGCTGGACATTATTAAACAATTACTGGTATTACAAGTACTTACACACTGCTGAGAGATCATCCCTCTGCCTTGATTCTTGGATCCACAGATCTAAGAGCTCCCTCTTCCTCTGTTTCAAGATAGCATAGTTGTGCGTGACCTGCTCACCAGTCGAAGGGATACCAGTGGCACTGGTGAGGTTACTGTCGAGATGGTCCCAGGCTTCTGCTTTATATTGTGAGCCTTGGTACTGGCACTGCAACAGTCTCTCATCATGTTTTTTTACCAGGAGTCCTACCATGACCTTGGACTCCTGGATGCCACAGCACTGCGCCCGGAAGTGCAATCCCTCTCCAACTCCAGCCACATTGCCTACAGTGGGAAGCTGCAACCAGTTATGAGCTGTATTGCCACTTGTGGGGTTTAAATATGGCCAATTTCCAACCTTTGCCATGAATGGATGGTTTTGAATATGCTAAGCTAAGCTAAACTACAGGCAAACCTGCTTAGCTAAGATTGACATTGCTTAAAGGGACAGGTTCAACACTGCTTACCAATAGGCAAATCCACTTAGCTGGGCTACTTATTGCTTAGCAGTCATATTTACACAGTGCTTACACCTGGTAAGCAGAGCTGTGCAATGCTTAGCATTGCTTATTTTTCATTTTATAGACTATCTGCTGTATGGCATTGATTCATCTTTCATTACATATTATAAATTTGTTTACTGCCCCTGACATCCCCAGTGTGCTTTCATTACATTTATTCATATGTGACTATACTGTAGGGGGCACTTGTGTTTATATGGGGATTTCACAATTGTATTACACTGACACCTCACATCTGGACCAAATGCAGTACTCCAGTTAAAAAAATATATGTTATTTAGTAAGTAATATAAAAAATTGTTTATGCACTGCTGTCACATTTAAAATGTGAACTGATTACAGTGGTTATTGAACCAGGAATGGTTGCTTGCAAATTGTGCACTCTAACCACTGCACTATTGCAACACTGCTTATGTTGGATGTCTCTTGCTATTTAACTTCTTCTGCTGTTTAAGCTGGCCTAAGCGTAGCTAAGCAATGGGCACACCCACACAGCTATGCTTAAACTTTATCACATTTATAAAAAAAAAAAAAAAATGTTGTGTTATTTTATCTATACCCTTCAGAATATCCCTGCTAATGCTAAACCTGTTACTTTATCAGCTTTCTGCTTCATGGTGGGAATACCTCTCAACCTCTTGGAGCAAAAACTCTGGACAAACCCTAAAATGATGAGGGGACAAATAGAGGGACAGATTTTAAATACTGCTCTTACAAACTTAGACAGTTGATGATAGGTCTTGTATTAGCATGGAGTTTCTGAATGATGTGTAGTCTTTTAAACTCAAATGTTTGTCATTTTATTTAATTACTTCAATCCTCAGCTATTTTCCAGGAAGGTACAGATTTTAGGGGGAACACACCAAAAATATGTGACAAAACTGTGGACATTCTGCGAAAATCTGTACAGTTAAGAGGTATGTAATCCTGATGTGTTGGGGGTGTTATGAGCGTTCTCTCTCATTTTAATTGCTGAAAGACAATTCTGGAGTGCAGGGGCATGTGCATTGTGAGAGCTCTGCTCTCAGACACACCCCCTGCACTCATACATGGCTCCGTTTTAGTTTAAGTTCACAGGCAGCACATCTTCATGAATATGCAAGGCATGCTGCCATGCTGTTCAGGAGCAGTCCCTGCCATGCAGGAATAACTTATTCCTGCACGTCTGCTTGCTGAATCCCAGGGACAGTATTTTCTTTGAATTAGTCTAGAAATGCAGCCATACTAAAGCAGGCTTCACAGTCTGCATACAGATTTCAGTGAATGCACTTTCAGTCAGTGAAAATGCCTTCAGTCAAGAATACTGATAAGAATAGAATGTGCTGCAGATTTGAGTACAACACATTTTGTTTGTATGCTACAAGGCTTAAATATAAGGCTAAAGAGGCATGTAAGAATGTACAGGATTTTGGTATTATTAGGTAGTACTTCAGACACAGTTAAGTTAGTTTATTTAGACTGATATACAGAAAGCCATGGCAGGGTAGTCCTCTGTAGGCAGTACAGACACTCGAGAGTGGGTGCAGAAGTCAGGTCAAATATCCAGCATTCCAGAATATTAATGATATTATTCAGGAGTATTTGAATATATGTGCAGAAGCTATGGACATAACTACTGTTACTGGAGACAGTACATTTCAGAGTACAGAATGTATGGACAGTATAATGACTGCAGAAACTAAGGACATTAATATTTGATTCAGATATTGCTGATATCTCCCTCCACTGTATATAATAAAGCATACTTAACTAAACTACAGTGTGTGCAGACTTTATTCTAAAAAGTACAATAAGCGGCCCATAAAGGACAGACTGGCACCTGTTCAGCACAGTTCTGAGTAATTAGCAGATAAAAACATTCATTCCAGTTGTTTCCAGTTAATTTCAGTATTTTACAGTTATATCAATTATTTCAATGGTGATCCACAATTGATAGCGGGGGTAACAATTAAAGTAAGTCTCAAAACCCCAGAGTAACATTATCAGCAATCACACTAAGTGTATTCTACACAACCGACTACAAAGCACCAGTGTTTATCCAAAACACTACTTCAAAAAAAGCCTCAAAAACATCAACAGAGCATCAGTACTTCAAAAAATCTAAAACCTTCAGAACATAAAGTCTCAGAAATCTTCAGACTCTCTAAGATATCGGTGTAAAATACATTATCCACATTAAAGCAATGTGCTTCACCATCTCCAAAGTAGATAACAGACTCAATTTTCTAGTTTGACGTCACACAGCCAAAGAAATATAAAAAAAAGTTTAAAGAAGCTGCAAGATGGCAGAACACATTCTTCAAGCAACTTCAAATGATAAAGTTATGTAAGAATTCATGTTCAGAAAAGATTAAATACATTAGTAAAGGTAAATTGTATAACTATGTCATATAGTACTTGTACAGTAAAGACACCAGTAAATGTGTATTTAAAGTTGTGTAAAGCAGTCTAAAAAACTGCATTCCAAAAATGTTCATTTAAATTTAAAGGTTATCAGTTCAGAAATGTTGAATCTTTTTAGAGGCAAAAGTGTTAAATCACAGAAGCACACAACAACAAACACATTCCCCAGGATTCTGCAAACCTTGCATGGTGTGCAGGATTAGTGCAGGAGCTCCAGCAGGCAATATGTCTGCAGTGTGATCTAGGAATAACCTGTATGGGCGTGCACGAGCGCTCCTGCACTAGTCCTGCATGGACTCAGCCCCTGCATGCAAATTATCCCATTTGCAGGAGAAATCCATGGAAATGAGGTGAATTTGCGATCCAAGAAGCTGGAAACCATCAGTGCAGGACTAGTGTAATCTGCAGAAATGTACTCCCCCAGTAACGGAGTACATTTCTGCAAACTACAAAACGGAGCCATGACAGCTCCAAATAAAGGATGGATATCATGTAGAAAGCATGCTGTTGGCCAAGAGTAAGGCCATTGGCATGGAAAACACTTGGGAAAAAAATAAACTTTTATTTTATTTTAGCCGATCTTGGCTGTTTAAGCGTAGGGCAGCAGCGCACAAATGGCATCGGGGGAAAATAAGAAAATAAACCTACAATAAGCATTCTAACTAAAATCACTATTCTGCCATTATACTCAATGGCAGGCAGAAAACAACATGGCCAGTGAATAGTGGTTGCTAAGGGGGGAGGCTCAGTGTGAGACAAGTAATTATGCATTCGCAGGCAATTCTATGCAAATGAGGGGAATGATAATGAATCCCAGATTTCCTCTGCATGCTAGTCAGCTTCCAACTGTGTAAGAGCAGGAATAGCTTGGTGCAAGCCTAGGAGTTAGCTGACATCATAGGGGTGTGTGTAAGGCATACTGGAAGCAGACTGGAGCCCTGTGGCTCGGGTTTGCTCCAAGCTTAGCACAGCTAAGCAAAGGGGTGTGTCCGAGATTACCTAGCACTCTGTACATTGCTTAAGTGGGTGTGAGCACTGCGCACCAGGTTTTAAAGGGGGGAAAAAAGTAAACCAGGAAATAGCAGCTCTGTGCACATTTGAGCATTGTATGTATCCCCGGGCTTAAACAGGAAGGCAATGGGAAGGGAAAACAGCAGTAGGAAGGTAATCTGGCAGGTGAAATGTATTATATTCAGCCAATTATACAGGCAGCAGACCAGCCCAGCCCAGAACACAACTATAAACTTTGCAAACACCTTTCCCTCTGTTTTTTCCCATACTTTACAAGAGGTGTATACAAGAAGGGGCGTTTTAACAAACAAAACAATATGATAGGGGCTGCAATAGCTATCATACAACAATATATAGAAGAGGCTGAGGGTGGTGAGGATGTGAATGCTGTCGACCAACCCACAGTGAGGAGACGGAGAAGATTGTACAGACCCAGGGTAACCTACCAGGGGCTACATGAGCTGGAGATATTGGAGTCTATAGGGTGGACAGGGACCTCTTACAGCAAATGGTTGAGCTGTGCTGACCACACCAGACACACAGAACTAACAGAGGGGAACACATCCCAGTGGATACCAAGGTATGTGTAGGCCTAAGAATACTAGCTACAGGTACCTTCCAAAGACCAACTGGGGTTATGATGGGGATCTCACATGCATCAGCATCCAGGGTACTCCACCAGTTCCTGGATGCCATGTCAGCACATGCCAGTGAGCACATATATTTCCCCAACACCCGTGAGGCTTTGGCCAGCAGTAAACAACTGTTCCACCAAATAGCAGAATACACTGAGGTAGTGGGTGCGATAGACTGCATGCACATATGCATCAAAGCACAACCCGGTAAGTGGGGTGCGGTCTGCATCAACCAAAAGGGCTTCTCCTGCCAGGTTGTGTGCAATGTCCAGAGCATAATAATGAATGTGTGTGCTGGCTGCCCTGGAAGCTAACAGGATTCCTACATCTGGCATCTGACGCAGCTGTACCAGAGATTTGCCAATGGGGGCATCCCTTATGGTCACCTAGGGGGGGATGCTGGTTAAGCACTGGAGCCGTGGCTGATAACACCCATCAGAAATGCACACGCACCCGAACAAGAACTCCATAATGAGGCTCACGCACAGACCAGAATTATAACAGAGCATGTGTTTGGGATGCTCAAGTCACGGTTCCAGTACTTGGACACATCCGGTGGAGCCTTGCAGTACTCACCAGCTACATGTACCCAAATTGTCATCGTATGTGCCATGCTACACAATATGATCCTGTGGAAACAGTTGCAGCAGGAACAGCATGGGGCAGGGCCACACAGCCCCCCACCATTGCCAAGGCCTGCACAGGCACAGAGTGACTCAGAGAAGGAACATCCTGAACCTGCCCTAGTAGGCAGAAGGAGTAGTGCCCAGTATGCCCTGGCCTTGGCAAAGAGGTGCCACATAGCACATACACCGACACAGGAGGGACCCAGGGAATGACATCTCTCGCTGACTCTCACATACAGTAAAAGAGATACCAAACCTGACACTACCTGTGCTCAACCATGTGTAGGGAGTGTACTATGTGCATCTGACATAGGCAGCCCTGCAGAACCACCCTCAATACTGGTGCACCCACAAGGTAAGTCACTCAACCTACCAATTGCCGAATGGAGTAGAATGTGTTGTTACCTGTATCTATGGTATGGATGTGAGCATGCAAGGGAATCAGGTGGCTGAATGGTATGCCAGCAGATAGTAGACACCTATAGTGGAACCTTGAGATCTGGAACAGATACTGGTGTCACCATAGTAGCCAGTACTACACAGGGTGACAGAACCCACTGCAGGATATGTGCTGGGCCAAATGTGTGTCCATTATGACTCACACATGCCAGTCAGGGAGGGGCCACATGTGTGTCCATATGACTCACACATGCCAGTCAGGGAGGTTCACATACCCAACAACAGTCACAGCCAACAGGACAGGTGTAGACAAACACAAATAAAGGCTGTGCTATGGCCTCTAAATGATGCCTATGGGTAACCTCTCCCTCAAGCTACACAGACAGACTACAGCAGGTCAGGCAGTGGGATATTAGTTCTGAAGGGCAGGAAGTCAGAAACTATTATGTAGGTCCGTCAAAGCTAAGACCTGTAGTACACTGATAGGCCTCTAGTCAGCATGCTAGGTTACAATACAGAATGAAATGGAGTACCTAACATACCAGTACAATCATAGCAAATGTGTACAAGTGTTAGGTATGCCCCCCCAATCCTGTGTAGAAATGTAGTAACAGTCAGGTGTGCCCCCCCCAATCCTGTGTAGAAATGTAGAAGCAGTCAGGTGTGTCACCCAATCCTGTGAAGAAATGTAGAAATAGTCAGGTGTGCCCCCCCCCCCCAATCCTGTGTAGAAATGTAGAAACAGTCAAGTGTGCCCCCCACTCCTATGTAGACATGTAGAAACAGTGAGGTGTGCCCCGTCCCTCAATCCAGCGTAGAAATGTAATAACAGTCAGGTGTGCCCCCTCCCAACCACTATGTAGAATTGTAGAAACAGACAGCTGTGACCCCTCCCCCAATCCTGTGTAGGAACATAGAAACAGTCAGGTGTGTTCCCCCCAACACTACTTAGAAATGTAGTAACAGTCAGGTGTGCCCCCCCAAACCTATTTAGAAATGTAATAATGGTCTGGTGTGTCCCCCAAATCGATGTACACATGTCATAACAGTCAGGTGTGCTGCCCCCCACAAACTTATGTAGAAATGGAGTAACATGTATGTGTAGGTACAATACCAGTGGAGCACAGATGCACAGAGGTGGCCAAGGTAGCAGTATAGGTTGTAGAATCTACAGAATATGCAGGTATAGGTGTTAGGTTGGTGTGTGTTTCATATTGTGTGAGATTGGTCAGAATGTATGCATGTTGAGGTAAGACCTGGTGGCCATTGCCCACTACTGCTGATGACAGGGACAAGTCCTCACAACTGCAGTGCCAAAGACAATACCCACCAGTATAACACATGCTAGCAGTAAGCCATTGAAAATGCATGGTGGTAATATGTGTCACCATCTGAAAGACGGACATGGCATGGCTGTTGGGCTAGATATACAAGCAGTACACAGGTGGAAGTACCCCAGACATACAGTATATATTGTGTCACTGTGAAATGGAGACATCCTTGGAAATGTACATACAGGTATGCATCACATTATCTGGTCCTGTAGTAGGGGATACAGGTGTTGTCTGGCCGAACTCTTGCAGATCACAAAGGAGGTAGGACTGATGTATTGGGAAACAGCTGATGTACCTGCATATGCCAGCATAACTGCAATGCCCAATGCATATCTGAGTGTCAGATGGAAGTAGTGTCCATAGCACACATGCACCCAGCTCACGCAAACACCACCCACAGGCACCTCTCTGGGTGTATCCCTGCTGTGGGGAACGGGTACAATATGACCCCATCTGTATATGGCAATAGAGAACGAATGCAGCATGCAGTGCAAGTATCCCATGCAGGTGTGTTGCTAGCCATAGGTAGCACCCTGCCAGCATCCATGCCAATTGAACAAGACTGATAGAAGGTATAGGTATGAACACCTAGCACACCTACCCTGTCACCCCAGGGGAATATACTGTATGGTGGACTGAGATTGTAGAACTGACAGAATGCAACAGCCTGCCACATCTGGCTCGCATCATCATCTAATGGTCCACAGGTGTCTGCCAAGGGCCTGCGTCTCACACGTACTGCCAATGCATGTCATGTCAAGGACACTCAAATAACAACATAACACACTCCACATAAGCCATATGCAAGGCCATGTGGACAAACCACAGTTACATGTCCACCATGTTCCACTGCATGAACTGTGGACCAACACCAACACACAGCTGTGATAGGGTGATAACCTTAGGGAAATTATCAGAGAATGTATACATAATGTATGGAAGAGGATAGAATAACAGAGGGGGATTGGGAGCATGGGCAGCATGGAATGTGCAAGGTCTGACACAAAGCTGTGGGCACACACTATCCCTGGCTGCAAACACATAAATGGGTGGCTACATACCTGCCCATACACCACAGTAGGGGTAATGTCCTTACACATGGCCCCTGCCTCTGGATAACCTGTGTGAATCTGCACAGCTGTGAAGTATTGCCATAGCAATATAAGACCATGCTGTCATGTCAATGGATGTACAAGTATGGGATCCTCTGCCAGCACTGTACCAAAGTGCTGAACCAGATACACAGACCCAGCAGCCAGTGTCTGCAGCTCCCCCTCCAAAATTACAAAACTTACCATGAATATGTAGGTGTCTGCCCACAATACTGCATACAGCTTTACCCCCCCAAGACATCACTGTGAGCAGAAATGTTCACCTGACAGTACTTGAGGACAGAAAACATCACAGTGTATAACAGTACACGTCTGAATATTTCTGCTAACAGCATTACCATGTAGCTGAAGCAGCACAGACACATTCACCTACAGTACACACTATCCACTGCACACTTTGTTCCCATATTGCCAAATGATCATCGGATACCCTGCAGAAACAGTTTGCTACCTGTAGGTGTACAACACAAAGGTTTGCGCTGGAGTACAAACTACCTGGAATCGATCCACGCATTCAGTACAGAAGGACATACTGGGCATGCTCACACACTTAGACAAATGAAGCCCATGTCTGCAAACAACAGTGGACCATACATATCTGGCAGTTGCAGATGTTAGTGCAGACACTCCTCAGTATGCACCAGTCATGCTTTACACACACAGTGAATGGGAATACAGACATATATTCAAGGACAAGATAGTATAATACGCCAAACTAGATGTACATAGATGTGTGGAAGAGAGTGACTGTAACAGGGAGCCATCCACTATGAGGCCTGTCCCACCCAGAACACAACCAAATGGCTACAACCACATGAGGTCTAAATGTCACTCACTGTAGACATTAGCCTCCGGTATCCATCAGCATTACAGACTATGTGGTGCAAGTGCTAGCTGTGCAACATGACTGTAAAAGGAAGTAGTCATCTAGCAGCTATTTACACGTACCCATGGAATATAACCCTGTGTGAGCCCGCATGTGGTTTGTCAACCTCTAGATGAATGGGTTATGGCCCATGCACACACACTGCCTTCCCCATAGCCCTACTATGACAAGCCTGCTGAGGTTATCCACATTGAAATACACCTTTGGGAAAGTTGTATCCCAGTAATCTCCACGGCATGTCCTATATCTGTGTACTGCTGTATTGTGATAAACTAGGTCAATAGGAGTTCTAATCCCAGACATGGCAACGGTGTGTGTTTTGCTGTGTGAGTAGAGTGCAATGCTTTTTAGGCTACTCACACTCACTACAAATCAGATGTCCTACATTGGCAAGCCTGCTGATGTCATTCACTGTGAAATAAACCATTGGGGAAGGAATACTCCAGTAATCCCTGTGGTGCATCCTATAACAGAGTAATGCTGTAGTGTGATATAGAACTCTGGTAGAAATTCTATTCTTACACATAGCAGGTGTGGATGTTTGTGTGTGTGTTTCTATGTCTGTGTAGAGACCAATACTTTTTAGGCCAGTCACACTCACTACAATTCAAATGCCCTACTTTGGCAATCGTGCTGATGTCATTCACTGTGAATTACACCTTTGGGGAAGGAGTACTCTAATAATCCCCATGGTGCATCCTATAATAGCATAATGCTGCAGTGTGATATAGAACTCTGGTAGAGGTTCTCTTTCCACACTTGGCAGGTGTGGATGTTTGTGTGTGTGTGTTTCTATGACTGTGTAGGGAGCAATCCTTTTTAGGCTAGTCACATTCACTACAATTCAAATACCCTACTTTGGCAATCCTGCTGATGTCATTCACTGTGAAATACACCTTTGGGGAAGGAGTACTCTAGTAATCTCCCTGGCGTGTCCTGTAACTGCATAGTGCTGTAGTGTAATAAACTAGTTAGGTAGGAGTTCTAATCCCAGACATGGCAGGTGTCTGACTGTGTGTGTCTGTGTTTATCATTCATATCTTGTGTAGAGGTGGCTGTGAGTGTGTAACAACTGGACTCATTGTGGAGTGGGTTTTGCAAATTTCTTTAATGGTGGCCCTATTATATGTCACAATGTCCACCATACAGGGATAACAGATTTTAAATAGCTGAGAGGCTGGGGTGTAAATCCATACCCCTACATGTGACATCAAGGCCAGGCAAACAAAGTTAGCAACTCTTGTATTACCCAGAGAACACTCTCAACCCATGTCTCATATACACACACACTTGCCTATGCAACAGCCTCTATGTTGGTAGTACCCTGAATATTGCCCACTGATGGTAACCATGGTGTGATTTCAGTGGGCTACAGAGGGCATGGCACCCTGTCTATCAGTCCAATAGGCACGTATATGCAGACAGTGCACCTTACCAATGTTCCCCACTGGAAACCTGCAACACCTGTGGTGCCATCAAATGTGACCAACAAAGGACATACCATGCCTGAAACACATGCTCTGTATGGACAGATGCCACTGACAACAGGGAATACCTGTATCATGCTATCAATGTAGGTGCAGGGTCAACATGCTGTCCATTAACAGTTCCCACCACATGAGGCCAGGACTGGCACATCTGATGATAACAATCTGTGTACACAACATGGGCCAGACACCCCAGGTACAGTTCCACATGTCACTGTACATGCATATGGGACATGTGCACATCTCAGACACCATCCACATCATAGACTAAGGAACACATACATGGCAAGCAATGCACAGCAATGGCCACACACAATAGTTAGCCAGGTGACTGGATGGTAAATGCAATACCCACCCTTGTGGGCAAATCCAGACACTACACCCCTGAGCCACACTGCAGACTATTGTCATGTGGCCTAATGCCAATGTATACCCATCACCTGGCCTTGTATAGCCATCTGGCACAGTTGACCACTACACGCCCGTGAAGCAATGCACCCATGCATGTCAGTGCTGGCACCCTGTGTCTGTGTGTGCAGTGCATGATGCCTATGATCACATTCACACTCACTACAACCCCCATTGGCATACTGAAGCATGCTGTCTGATGTCAGACACCTCCACATACCCTTTGCCCATATAACCTCTGTACATCCCCTGTGGTGCATGTGATACCTGCACAGTACTGTGTTGTGGCAATCTAACTAGTGATGAGTTGTATTTCTGACCCTTCCAAGTGTGTCAGTGTGTATGGATCCCTGTGAGAGTGTGGCTGTGTTGACCCTGACACCTGTTCATGCGGACAGGCACGTGTACAACACCCACTGTATAGCTAACATATTACTGTTGCAGATGTCACACACTATCACATATACGTTAAAGGGCTCCTCAACATGTAACCTATGTGGCACATCCAATAACTGCATAGACATGTGATAGCAATACATAGTCAGTCATGGGTTTAATACTCTGTACTGGTAGGTGTGTGATGCAAACATGCTTAAAGTTTACTCTCCCACCCCTCCCCGACTTATCTTTGCCTCTGTTTGCTGCTGTCACTCCCTCTCTTTTGGATGTGGAGACGTACACCTGCTTTGCTTAGGTAGCAGCATGTGTATTGTAAGTGATGGTCATGATCAGCTGATGGCAGCCCTCCTCTAGCTCATTGCATGTGGAATAGCTGTAGTAACATTCCCATTGCCAATTGCATGGAAACACACTCCAATATCTAGGAACATCATGTTGGTGTTGGGCCTTTGCATTCACTGTGAGCAGGAACTAGATCTGTTGTTTGGCAAACAGCATCACAGATGGATTGGGGATTTACCTCTAAAAACATACACTGTGAAAACAGGCCAACACACTGGAGGGGGATTTGCCTGACTTGACTACAAACTGTAAGTGCTGTTATACTGCATTTGGAGTAATGTTGGTTTAACAAAGTGTGTGTGGATATGGCTGCCCTACATGTTTTAAGATCTGTCATGTCAGTGCTATGTTTATGAGGAATCCCCATATGTAGGGTCATCTGCAGGCTGGGCAGTGTATGGTGCCTTGTGTTTCTTGTGTTACCCACAGAGCACCTATTTGTGAACTGCAGAAGGTAATGTGAGGATTGCAGTCAATTGATGGTGGCAGCCGTGAGAGTTACTGACTTCATATCCCTCATAGGACATATGTTGCAACAAACCTTGTTACAACAGTAAATGTTTGAGGTTATCACAGAAACATGTCAATATTGGCCCTGTGTTTGTGGTTCCAGCCTCAACTCTGTCAACCTTTGTACATATGTCATGCAGTAAGAGGTGCATATGTTCAGTACACCATATTTATTGACATCATATCTGATAACAAGCCAGTGAGATATCAAACTGCTATACATGCTGTGTATAGTAGGGGTTATATTTGAGGACATAACCTGGGCATTTTGTGTTTGTGTGTACAGTACTGATGTCTGTGTACTTATGGTGATTGTTGCCAGTGTGTGTATTGTGAATATGTACCTTGGCCTGTGTACAGACTGTGGTAGATGTCATTGTTCCTGGTCCTGTCTATATGATGTTACCATATCAGCTTACATGTTTGTAGGGCCAAACACACATATGTCCCATACCACAGACAGGCATCGGACCACATTGTGTAGTGGTCCAGTATATGTAGGGTTGGTGTGTGAGTGGCACATATGAGGATGGTGTCGATCAGATAGTTCATATATTGTAATATTACTCTAGCTTACCATATGTGGCTGTGTTCACACTGGTTGTGGTTATGCACTTTCACACAGGTGTCTGTTACTCTGTGCTGTGAAATGCCTGTAGAGCCTGCTATCTATGCAGGTACATGTGTATTCCCCCATAAGAAATGTAGGCATTTGTTGAGGCAGTCTGCCTGTAGCCTGCACAGTGCTTTGTTACATGCCTAGTAGCTTAGTGGACGTACCCAGTGAGATGTCATGTCCAGATACTTACCAGATGTACTGCTGCTGGGCCACCATAACAGTCATGTATGTCAGGCAAAGCAGTGGGATGCTGTACAGATGCATGTCACTAACTAGTGGGTAGTATGTGACCATGGCACCTATGTACCATCAGTTATTATGTGTCAGGACAGACAGGGGTGTATGAATGCATAACCTATGAGGGCAAATGTATACCAGTATTTACGTGATATACCCATCTACATGGCAGTTAACATCCATATTGTCAGGCGTGGTCTACATATCCTGCACTAAGGGGTTCTGTCTATACCTCTGAACTGACCAGAAGGTGTCAGACTGTCCATATACATTAGCCATATCTCTGCTGTAGTCCACAGGAGCATTATTGTGCTAGCAGTGGTACTGTACTATGATTTCCTAAGGATGTCTGTCAGTAGCAAATGGCGCACATATTAAAAGCAGATGTGACCTCCCACACACACCATGCCTGTGAAGACAATCCCTACTAAAGTAGCAATAGTCTACAAATATACTTGCAATACATACCTGACATCCCTTTGTACTAAGAAGTTGGGACTATTGCGGCTGAGGTAGGGCACCACTCCATGTTCAGGACATATGGCGAACATATATGTACATATAATTTGCCATATATCTGTATAGATATATACACATATACATATCAACATACATAGATGGATTTGTATATGTACATATATATACATATAAACACTCAGATATATACATATACAGAGCAGTATATGTCTACACATATACAGATAGAGATACATATGCACATATACATATGCATATCAACATATATATTGACAGTAATAGGTATATCAGAATAGATATGTATGCACATATAGTAATAGATATCTACATATATACCCACATAAATAGGCATATCTGTACATATAGGTTTTGCATACATATATAGCTATATATACATATATCTTTATATACATATATGTGTGTCCATATATATATATATATATATATATATAAATATATATATATATATATATATATATACACACATATATGTATATATATACACACATATATGTATATAAAGATATATGTATATATAGCTATATATATATATATATATATATATATATATATATATATATATATATATATATATATATACATACGAAGAGATGTACACATGGCCATATATGTATTGCACTATACAGATGTGTATACAGACATATGTATGAGTATACACGTGTATGTACATGTAGATATATATAGGCCTATTATATGTAAATAACCATATTCCTGTCTTGTGTAAACCTCATGGTTGTGTATACCCTTCCAGATGTATCTCACCGTATGTATCTGCTATGTGTACATTATGATAAAACAACATATGTGATGCAACAGTCATATGAATAACAAATACTACACAAATTAGGAAGTAAAAGCAATTGTTCAATACTACTCAGTATGTGTATTGACAGCTATATTGGTAAAAACAACAGTGGTCATTGCGTAGTGGTTAAGTGTTGTGACTTTAGTGTACTGGGTCCTAGATTCAAGGGCTGTTAATTTTCTTGCTGGGCAGAACAAGAGCTGTCAGATACAGAGTGGTTAAGGCAGTTTTGAGCAGCTTTAAGTGGGTTTGCCCGGGTTTGCGTGAAGCTAAGCGGTGCTAAGCTATGGGTAAATGTATGGGCACTTACACAGTGTACACTTTGCTTACCAGTGCACACATCAGCTCAGCTGTTATATTGCAGCAATATTGATACTTGATAAGCATGGCTTAACCCTGGTAACCAGGTCACACCACCAAGTCTGAAAACATAGCAGGGTAATGTCATCTGTAATATATGTATGTATTGTCATATACAATACATGCGCCTATGTGCTGTCATTACAGTAGTAAGGGGTGTGAGTATCATGTTTGGGACACAGATGTATATGAGGCCTGTACAGCACTGTTGTCCATGTGAATGTGTTACATACAGTGCTAGTAGCCCAGGGTAAGTGCTGTCACACTGGCATGTAGCGTATCATGGCAATACTACTGTTGACATTGCTTACCCAGGCAAGGGCAGACTGCTAAATGTAGTACTGAAAACAGGCACACCTGCAGTTATAGCTGTACACTAAGGCCTCCCTGTTGTTACTCTGGTGTGTGAGCTGTGTCACAGTATATACCCCTTACTGGGCAATGATCCGTCATGTGGAATGTAACTGTAGACTACCATCTGTACAGCACATGTTAGTGAGGGCTTCTGACATGCAGTTATGGCATACATATTGTTGTCAAATGTCTATCTGTCAACACACTCATCCTACTGCATAGATACTTGCCAAGCTGATGACTATCAGTCCCTGTACAGATGTGCAGATGACAGGTATCTAGCTGGGATATGTACAGGAAACCTAAGCTTGATTGACACTGACATCTCTGCCCAGCTGTGTAAGAAATGGCACATATAGGAGATGTCACCCTGTATGCACCATATGCCATGGGTACCTCCACTACACAACCACAGTCAACAGAACATGCTTGGGTACAGGTCTCCATCACAGACACTAACCATGTGTTACAATGCATGTTGCATACATGTCAATTTGATCACCTCAGTGGCAATGTGAGGAGGCACCTGGAGGATTGGCTGATGCATGTCATTCTCACCCTGAGGGTCACCACAGTAGTGTCTGTCGATAGATTGCCTGCTGCCACCTGACAGATGGCAGGATACCACTGTACACACAAGCCCCTACACAACCCATCTCCCCTTGGACAGTAGCTAGGTACACAGCTATGACTACCTGCAATGATGCATCCCTGTACTGACACGTGTATATGTGCATTACTAAGTATAGCAGTGTCTGTGTGTTAGCACAGCTTACTTGGGAAATCCATGAGGGCCTTCACAACCAATGCAACACCCATTGCCATACTCAGTTGTGGCTGTTGCTGTACGGGACATTACACGTACCCTGTTAAGCTCCCCCCATACCGGCTACATGAGCCTAGCAGTACCAGCACAACTGTGTTTTACAAATGGGTTGATAGGCATGAGATACCTATTGTGTTCTGGCATGTGTGTGTTGTTATGCATGTCCATATACCTGTAGGGTACAGCATTCCAAGGCCACATACTCCTATTACAATACCCATTGCCACACAGTAGTATGTATAGTGCTGTTGCTGCCCATAGATGAGGCATGACAATGCAACACCCTACTATGCCTGTGGCATGTGCATTAGATGCATACCCTTTCAGTACCACTGTTGGGATATACTATGGGTTGTATTGCAGTCACAGTCAATGTGTGATGGCGAGTATGGCAGAGTGTCATCATGGGTTTCAGGGAGTACAATATCCACTGGGAGATGTAGGTGCTGTGTACACTGTCCTTACACCAAGGTTCACCCGGTATATGTCCCATGTACCACGTTATGGTTACCACTGTCACCATCAACCATACTGGTAAATGATACCACAATCCAATCCAGTTATTCATGTGCTGTGTGCAGCCTACCTGTAACACATTGGACACATGGGCAAATTAGTTAGCAACGATAGGCCCTGGTATCTCGGATGTGTGTCTGTGTCTGTTAACGTGTATATGAAGGTATGTCATACAACATATTGTCCATATACACCCATTACATCCCCCATTAGCATACTGTACATGTCTGGGGATGTTCTGCATGTAACATGTAACCTGGGACACACCTCACCCTAAACGCTATGTGGTGTGTGCAATGTAAGCCACACACTTCACTATCACTACATAGCTAGGAAGGGGTCTAGTCCCAGTGTTGCCAAGTAACAGTGTGCATGTATGTGGATGGGTCTACATCAGGTTGCAGGGTATACACACCTCAGCGGGTTACCTTTCCATGTGGCTCAGGCAATAACCTTTTTAGTAAACTGTGACATGTGTTCAACTGTACCCCAGTTATGTCATAGCCATGGTGTAACCACAGTGCCATATGCCACTGTGGAACATGACTGCAGACCATCCTCATGCTGACACATGTACACCTACAACACAAAGGGATAACATTGCAGAGACCACAACCAACCAGTGTTACTAACAGCTATAATGCATCATTGCTGGACTGCTACACTACCTGCCATATATGCATTACACTTTACTCCTTACAGCATGTTACACTGCAGTACTGTGGTACACTTTAGTACATTTGCCATGTGCATCAAACCCATATTAGCCTGTCCCTGCATTGATGGTATGGATGACAGGGATGTGGCACAGGTATCATCATATGCACAGGGTGTGATGTTGCTTTGCCAGAGGCCAAGGGTGGGCCATACATTTGACACCATGTGTGTGGGTGAGTGGTGTACTGCAGTGAGCTGGCCATGGTGCTGTGGTGTGTGTAGGTATGGGGTTGCCCTAGGTGTGTTTCTATAGTGTGTGGCTATGCGTGTGGGTAAGCATGCACACAGTTCTGCCATGTGGCTGCCCTACACAGGTGTTTATGGACAGCTGCAGTCCATACCTGGCAGGGTGTGCAGTTCACTGCCTCCGGCCACAGACATGTGGACTGTGCTTGCCAGGGGTTCCATGGGCATGTCCAGGTACAGGCCTTGATGTGCTACTCTCACCTGCTGATGACAAATGTTTGCTGGTACCAAGCCCCTCCTGGCACTGGCCAGGACCACATACATGTGACCTGCTGTAGTGTGGTGTGGACAGCACCCCTCCCCACTTCCTGGGCAGGTACTGCCACTGTGGAAGCCCCTTGGTGTCCTAGCATGTCCACATTGACTGCCAGCTGTTGCCATTGCTGGCCTACATCCACACAGCCGTCGCCACACTCCCACCACACATTCAAGCATGGACAGACCATGGTCAATGAGGGCCCTCATCTCACCAGACCGTCTATCCATTAAATCAGTTAATGCACGGATGGCACCAGCCTGTTCATTGGTATTGTCACTTGCAGATGTTGCAGCAGCCCTCTGCAGCTTCAGGCCCTGTCTGGTGTAATGTTCCATACGTTTCTGCGCCACCAGGATATCCTAAAACATGCATCTGCTGGTACCAGCTATGTTGCCTCTGCCAGGAGCATGATGCCCAGCGGCCCTACCACGAACACCCTGGGACATCTGCCTATGTGGTACCCTGCTGGACATCTGGCTATGCCTGCTGCGAGCGACAACAGTAGGCATGGTTACCACACTTTCCTCTGCACTGCCACCAAACAGCAGCTGTCCCTCCACTATGGCCATTGGTGATGGAGTATGTATAGGCATTGATACTGTGTGCGGGGTTTGCGTGGCTAAAACAAGGATGTCAAATGTTGGAGCAGTGTTGGACCCTGACAACCCCACCTGTGTCTCAACAGTACTATCATCATCTTCGGTGTCTGTATGGACATCAACATCAGATTGCATGCAGGAGGGACCCTGACCCACCTTGCCACCTATGAGATAAAACAATAAATGCACTTTAAAATCTGTCAGCATTGTCTAACAGTACACAAACACACACACGCGCACACACGAGCACACACACACACACACACACACACACACACACACGCACATGCACACACGCACACACGCACACACACACACTCCTCCATAATACCTACCTGTCCATGGCTTTACAGACAGTCCCATGTATATGTCCATGTGGTACCCCATCCTGCATCACACTTGTTAACATACACACATTAATACCATTCATTAACATATCAGTCCTCTAATTGCCTACACAAGCTGTCACAACACAAGACCTGTTACTACATTACCAGCCTAACCTGTGTGTAGTGGTTTTACATGGCCTCACTACTGTCATTTGGTATGCACCCTCTGTTTATCTGGACATCATGAGCATGGCCCTATATGTGTGTGCTACTATGTTCTATCCATATTATCACTTAGTGGTGTGTCATGTGCATGTAATGCTCAGTATATGCCAGATATGCTTCTCATTCAGCCTATCATCTGACAACTGTAATATTTGGATACTTTTTTTGGTGTTGACTAGAACTTCTCCAATGCATCTGTAGTGCTGCATACATGGGTTGTAGGTGACCTCTCTGCTGAATGCAATATCAAGGGTGTACCTGGTGTCTAACTTCCATCTCGATGCCTGTTCCATGCTGCAGACCATGTTATACTATCAGGTGTCCTGTGATAACACACATGACAAGTATTCCCGGTGTGTAATGTGGCAGTCCATGTACATGTACTGCATAATCCCAGAGGGATGTATTGCTGTATGAACACCCCACAATCACACATGTGCATAAATGGCCAGCCACACAAACACACACACACATGCACCCAAGCATCCTACATGCATCAACCTCCCTCTACTTCACCTGAGTGACCCTACAGACAAACTAACTACCCACTAGGATGTGCACACACACACACACACACACACACACACACACACACACACACACACACACACACATACATACAGGTGAGGTTGCACAATGATAGTACACACAGTCCTCCTATTACTCCTCTGTCAACATGCATAACATATGGTACCTGATAGCATGCAGTGCAGCTGTAGGCAATCCATGCTGGCAACAGTATACATGCATGTGATGCATGTGCTGTGTCACTAGATGAAGCCCCTTCCTCTGGATACCACTGCGCCCCTGAACACAGTATGTATTGTGCACCACACGTCACAGGTGTACAGCCCATTGCTGAATGTGTACTACCATGTCGGTTATATCAGCTTTAATGCTCACAGCCATTATGTTTTCCAGAAAAACATACCTGGTATGATATGTGGACAGATGTCATTTGTGAATGCCTGATGCCCAGCTCTCAACATCAGCGGACCATGTATGACCAATCCAATACTCTTACACTGACAGCCATCAGAGAATACCATGGCTATTGGGGGTGTACATATCTTTATTGCTATGATACACCCATCCTTGATCTGCCATGGGACCACATCACCACATATATTAGCAGTACATGAGCCCGATATGTGACATATATCTTGTACTTTCACATGCAGTGTCTACGGAATGTGTTAGTTGTGCAGATGCTGACTATGATGCATACACACTGTGTGGGCATATGTATGCACACCCTTATCATGACAGTTTGTCACACCTCTTGTTGTGTGTACTTCAGCAGTCACTACTCCTGGCAGGGATATACCAGCATGGGCCATCTGCGTTTGCCAGTGTATGTTCAGTCTGCCCTACACATGTCCACCTATACTGCATGATTGCAAGGTCTACTCATGTGCACATCCCTTGGTGTTCACACACTGCCATCACTATTGCTGTAGGGGTAGGGTTACAGCTGCCCCAGTTTCTGAACCTATATGCAGAAACAGCCATTCTTAGCATCCTTAGGATCCCTGCTGCAGTGCACTGGTGTGTCATGCTGCCACCCCTCCACCCTCCTTCAGCCTCTTTGCAGGTGCATGACAAGTAAGCCCTACACATGTGTCACTTTGCAATGTCCCATACACTGAACACCACATGTTACAGCCTAGTCCCAGCTGATAGTGTGGACTACTGTAATGCCTTATGACATAGTGTATCTCTGCAGCAGTTGCCATTGTCCTACAGGTATATACACTGGTGTTGCACTGTATATGGGTGTTGTTCCAAACATGTCCCTACTGTAGGCCATGTCTCCCACCATTATGTTACTCCCTGTGGACACATTCTGCAATGACAGGATGTTAGTTATCATGCAGGTGTCTGATATACCCTTCCAATACCCCATCAGTGTCACCCCTGTGATGCCGTGCATTTCACAGCAACAATACGTGCACATGTACAGCATGCATTCTGGGTAGGTGTGGTAGATGCGTGCATGGCATATACCATAGCCATTACATGCCCGGTGTATTGGCAACCATCTACATAAACCATACTCACCAGCTACAGGCTGCTGCCTTGGTGGTATCCTGGGTGGACCTACATAAGAGGGTGAGAGATGCATAGTCAGTGGCCACAACTGTGGCAGTGCTACAGGGTGAGTGCTGTATTACAATACATGAACAGTACATTTCCACAATACTACCACATGTGGACATCTGTTTATTACTACTATGTAGCAACAAAATATATCTATGACATATCAGATATGCATGATCTACCTGTACTGATGTGGATGTATACGCAACAATGGTCTACAGATGTGCCCTGTGGCCTTACCTGCATGGTCCTCAGCCAGTGTGTGGGTGGCACCCACCTCCAAAAAGGTGTCTGGCAGTTGGTGTGTGTCCAGATGGGCAGGTGCCACAAGGCTGGCCAGGAGCTCCTCCACACGTATCAGTGGGGGATGGATGGCATGGCCCCACCCCCCTGTGGTGAGGTGATACCCCGGATTGCAGCAGCATGCCGACGAGCATTGCGAAGCAGGTCAGAACAATGATGCTAGACCTGCTCATAACTGTGGTTGTGCAGTCCGACATCAATGACCATGTGAACTAGTTCATTCCACAGGGTGGTCAGCTCCTGCTGATCATGGGCGGCCAGGCCAAACAGGACAGGGTAGTGCTGGATTAAATAGGTTAGCACTACTTCATTTTCAGCAGCTGAATAAGATAGTAGCCGTGCATGTGACATCTTGCCTGAAAGACATATAGATGGAAACAGGTCTAAGCAACTCATACAGCAAGGTTACCACAGTTCTTAATACACATCTCTGTCATCCCCCCACCATATCAGTGACAACAAACTGTAGACACAACTCATTAACTATGATGACAGCTTACCTACCAGTGGGACAGATATTGTATTGTGCCACACTTTGAACTATGTGTTTGTAACCATGCTCCCTGCATGGACACTATCATTGCTGGCCTGTTACAGACTATTCACGCGCATGCCATTGTCAGGGCCACTATGGTTCCATATATGCTTGTGGTATGGCTGTTTTGTGATTGCTGCACATTTGACATTCTGTGTTATTGGGGATATCTATGCATGCTGTTGGACATGTTCTGGGATTGTGTAGACTATTACTACCAACATATCTTTTATAACAGTGACACAATAGCATGTATATGTACTATTGCCCAGCAGAACCACCTCCCTCTACATGCATCTGCCCATGTTACCCAGCCACATCACATGTGTGTCCCACCCTGGGGCCTCCTCATGTACTGCTCCAGCAATACCATCAAGTGGAACCGACCCAGGGGATGTTGTCCCCCCTGGGGGCACACACAGACATGTTCCTGTCCCCTATGGGCAGGTCCAGGGTCTGTTCCATAATGGGTCCACAGACACATGTGGGATGTGCTACATCACTCTTAGGCACCCAGTACACATTCACAGGGCCGACATGCTCCTCCTGCTCAGCCTCCAGGCCAGGCACCTTCAGGACATGGACTTCTGTGAGTAGCAGTGGGTGGGAGGCTTGTTCCCATTGTGTCCATATTGGGGCACATGGGACATCCATATCACAGACCACACACACCCTCTAGGGTGTTTGCCCACCACATGTGTCACATATCACCCCTGTAGACTGTCCTCTATATCTACCAACCGTGATCACCTCCACAACTAAACCTGCCATACTTCCCCATATTCCCATTCCATACTTCACAGACAAGGGCAATGTGGTCCCAAAAAGGGGTTCACGTGTGACATATCCATCCATGTTGTACACACTGACAGCTGTAGATATCTGTGTGCATTGCTATGTAAGCTGTTTCCTCGCACATAGCATACAGCACTGTGGTAGTAATATAGGGGACATGTATTTACATGCATATATGTTTGTGTGTGTTTGTATATATGTAGACATGTGCATATAGATATATATCTATATATGTGTAGATATATGTGATGTATATATGTGGTCATATATATGTCTACACATGGGTATCTGTATATATGTGGACATGCATGTGTATATATATATATATATATATATATATATATATATATATATATATATATATATATATATATATATATATATATATATATATATATATATATATATATATATATATATATATATGTATATTATATGCATATGTATATATGTACACATAAGCATACCTATATGTGAGGTACATTCAGACATCAGGTCCACAATCTCACAACACCTTCCTGCACAGCTGCACTGTTCTGCCTTGCTACAACACAGACAGGTGCCACATATGGAAACAGCCTGACATTAGGGGGTATATGTAGGGCCAGATTGCAGGTAACCCTATTACACACCTATGACATTCCTGCATGCTACATTACAGATTAGCCTGAGTATCCTGCAAGAGGTGGGCTGTGGATCTCACATGTCCATCATAATGACATTACTTCCACCACCAGCTATTGGCACGTAACATACATACTTCCCATTACACAACACACACTATGACGGCTTACATCTTATCAGTCAGTGCTGCTCTGCACGGTTGAGGGCTATAGCCCACTACCCACAGGGACAGACTCTATTGTCCTTAGCAGTTGTTTAGCTGTACATCATTACAACAACAGCTGCTGGCACATATAAAGCATTCCACATCATCTGTCTCATTATTATGAACCAAGTACTATGGTCAATTACATATATATATATATATATATATATATATATATATATATATATATATATGAAAGTATATATATATATATATATATATATATATATATATATATATATATATATATATATATATATATATACTTCACATACCTGTTCTGGGACTGCAGACTCTTCTAGAGAGTTTGGTATTTATTTTTTTATGTTTTCTTATACGCACTCTCTCTCTTTCTCTCTCTCAGTCTCTCTCCAGTAAATGGAATGAGTTGGCTGCTTTGCATAGATTGCAGCATGGGATTTGTATGTGATGCACATGATCAGGTGATGGCCTCAGCACCAATAAGTGTCATCCACTTGCTAACTGCATGCAGCATGCTGTGTAGTACTTCCAATTACTACTGTCATGGCAACCAGCTACTATAAATCTCTACATCATGTAGGCGTGGTCCCCTTACCTTTCCTTTATGATGGACATCCTTTCTGTGTGTGGGCATCAGTGTTACAGACAGCAGGAAGCAATACCTCTTACAGAAGAACCTGCACACTCAGGCCAACTACATATTTATAGGAGGTTCTAGAACTACAAAGTGTGAATATAGTTGTTGCATGCATTGTATAGCACTGGTGTTACAGGGTTTGTGTGTACATACTAGTTTAACTTTTAATGCTGTCTGTCTGTATAGCTCTCGACTGTGGGCCTATCCTCTTGATGGCCAGAGGTGTGCCTATTATTTTTTGTCTGTCTACCACACAGGTCTTGTGTCAGATATATCACTGGCAGTGTGTGTGTTGAGTGCTATCAGTACATGGATACATCCATTTCTGTTTCTAACTTCATATTCCTGACTAAGGGTATGTTGCAGACAATCCTGTAACACCAGCGACTTGCTTAGTTTATGACAACAGTTTTACAGATATGGGCCTGTGTTCCAGCCACTGTCCTCCACCTACATAGCAAGCTTTGCACATATGACATGCTTTCAGGGGTTGTTCTGTAGTGGGCTGTGAGTACGTCATGCTGCCATTCATGCCATCAGTCCACTGCTGCTGTGTTCCCAACACATACTGTGGGGTTGGGGCCATATATGTATTGGCTTCACCTACGCAATACATATGCGACCTTATGTACTCCAAAAGCCAGTGTATGCAACAGTGGTATATGGCCCTGTATAATTGAGTCTAGGGGGAGGGATGCACTATAACCTATCTAGGCTGTTACAACATGTGGGGGTATCAGGGGTAAGCTGCCTTAAGGTATCTGGATGTACATTACCATACAATCCACCTTGGGTAAATGCAAGCCTACTGCCTCCTGCTATACAGACTGTTCTGTTTGTAAGCGTGATTGTGATAGTGTCAGTTATGCCTTGTTATGTAATAGTTACATCGCATTGTGTCAACTGAGGTCTTTTCCCCCTAGGAATTGTGTACAGAGTGTAGATAGAGGCTGCTGAACTATACATCTGCATTAGTTACTGTTGATTCTTTGGTATTCTATGGCCCAGTCTGTCTTTACTATTGTACTACTTGAAGGCCTTGGCCTGGACAGCAACATATATCAACCTTTTCAGGCTACTGCATTAGTATAACTGTTTCACAGTTGCATTGCTCTGTTTATATGGATGCCAGTGTCTAAACAGCTATATGACATGGCATATATAACTGTAATAGTACACAAATAAAGCTTTCCCATGTATGCAAACCTGTGTGAGGTGTTATATCCTTTGACCTCTCCGTGGGTATATGTTGCAGGTGACGATTGTCATTTGTATGGGAGGCTCATACAGTATCCAGTTGGTAAGGTGGTAACTATAGGCATAGTAGCTGTTCCATATTGTATGCACCTTCTACATATGTATATTTCTATACATATCTCTGCATGTGTATGTGTAGTTTTATATATATATATATATATATATATATATATATATATATATATATATATATATATATATATATATCTATACATATGTGTGTGTGTGTATATATATATATATATATATATATATATATATATATATATATATATATATATATATATACATATATATATATATATATATATATAAATATATATATCTGTATTTGCATATATGTGTCTGTGTATATGTATCCTGGGGATGTTGATTGCTTCCACATTGTACATTACCTATGGGAGCCAGATTGTACTGCATGATATGTTACTGATAGCAGCCTGACATCATACAGGTGGGATGGAATACTGTTAACATTTTGTGCCCATGTCAGGTTCTGGTTATGGGATCTGCAACAGTTGGCAGTGTATTGCAGGGCAGATGTGTTTGTCTGTGGGGGGATACCTATTCATACAAGATGTATGTTGTTTGGGGCCTCTCAACCCCATTAACAGTGCATGTGGACATACATGTTTTTGTTATGTTCCCATTTTTATCTACAGATGTATGTCTGTTTATACCTATATAGATAAATATATTGGCTTACATATATATATATATATATATATATATATATATATATATATATATATATATATATATATATATATATATATATATATATGTTATATCTATTTAGATATTAATACACACACACACACACAAACTCACACACACACACACACACACACACACACACACACACACACACACACACACACACACACACATCTACATGTTGAAATACATTCCCTGTACTATTGAATGCCTGGGCTGGATGATATGTTTGTGAAAACATCAAGGTTATGTATGTCTGACATGGCTTAGTGGTAAATCACTGTGGCTATGGTGTGCAGGGTCCTGGGTTCGAGCCTTGCAGAGGCTGCTTATTTTGTTGCTGGGCTGAACAATGGCCATTGGACTCAGAGTGATTAAGGCACTTTTAAGCAGTTGTAAGCGGGTTTGCATGGGTTTACGCAGAGGTAAGCATTGCTGACTTCCAGTTACAGTTTCTTATATTCATTTAGCTTCTAAATTGCTTAACCTGTGTAGGTATTGCTTACCCCCACGCAAACAGGCTTAAACCCGCTTACTGCTGCTTAAAAGTGCTTACTCCTGCTTAACCCCACACTAATTTCTTTTAAAGAAAAGAAAAAAGGGTTGATAGGAAAGTGGTGACGCAAATTTCTTTTAAAGAAAAGAAAAAAAGGGTTGATAAGAAAGTGGTGAAAAAGGGGCACAAAGAGGGAAAGACAGTAGGGAAAAGCTAGGGATGTGCTGGACGGGTGTAGGGAAGGTGCATAGCTGCCCATTTCTTCTACAGCAACAGCTGTGCATATACACTGAATTTGAAGGTAGATTTGGACACTCAAACCCCTGAGAGAGGGGTGAGGACAACAAAAATATGTTGTGATGCCATTTAGACCAGATTACATGTGTCCAGTGGACACGTGTGCAAAATGGACAGCTGTGTATGGGGTGAGTTTTTTTTTTTTTTTGGGAACAGATTGCCCTTTTTTTCTTTCAGGTGAAAGTGGGATGTTGGGGAGGGATAGTAGATATATTTGAGGAGGTAGGTTAGGTAGGTTAACAGACAAGACAAACAAGATGTATACAGGGGTGATATATGACACTTGTGGGAGTATACACCTTGATGGGGAGGGTTGTTGGGAAATTGGATGCCCATGAGCCCCTTAGTTGAAACAGTGGGATTGAGGTCCCCACACATGGGCAGTCACCACTGCACCTTCACAGCCCCGAAGGGGGCTGTGTTGTGGGCTGAGTCACAGGGCCAGGCCGACCCTCTAGTTGTGACACACCTCCCTCGAGCTGGCATAGAAGATCTCCAACCTCCCTGCAGAACTCGCTACTCACCACGGCGAAGACCTGGCGAGGGATGACAGGTTCCTGTCCATGCCCGCTCCCATGGGGGGACAAGCCCCATCCCCTGAGGTAGTTCCACCCAAAGGTGGTGCAGGACCAATGGATGAGGAGGTCCTGGGTTGGTCCCCAGATGTGCTGGTGCCCAGTGCCACGGCCAGCTGAGGTGGGACAAGTGGGTATGCTGGGACCAGCCTTCCCAAACATGCTATGGTGTTTAAATTGTATCATCATATGTGGGTTAGTAATAATCAATGCATTCCAGGGTTAGGAATAACAGCATGCATAGATATTCCCATTAACCTAGACACCAGATATGGAACAGTTGCATAGCAAACGGAACACATGCATATATGGGACCACAGTGGTAATAACAACAGCATGCAGGTACATTGATGGCACCATGCCACCAATGTTTGAATATTTCAATATGGCACATGCATGGAAACAGATTTAAATAAATATCAGCCAGTGGGACATAATCAGAACAGTGAAGTCATTACATACCAGTTGAGGTGGGTATGTAGTTTATTGTTGGATACATGGTGGTGGGGGGAGATGTCAATTAACAACTAGTATATTCCTGTAGTCCACATTACTTTCCTAGTCATTGCTGTTATCTGTACCTTACAAGTATTACTACAGTGCCCTATAGCCTTAGTTTGGACAGTGATATGGCTGTCATCATCTTTATACATGAACTGGTTTTACCTGCAGTATACACCTTTTACCTGGTATACCTGTGGATGAAATTTTTTTTAACACTAACTGTTTCTACACATACTTCCAGATTCCAGGTTGATGTTGTGCACATAGCTGTCCATCTCTTTCTGCACAGACTCTGGCCAAGTCTTGTCCACATGCAGGTGAACCAGGACATCTCTAGACTATTGCCCTCTTCAACCTTTAGTGACTTACCACACTCTTATACAGGCTTTCCTACACAGTTATATTATGTGGAACAGTGTGGGTGACAGTGATCAGTGATACCTTATTATTCAGAGCAACTGTACCACTCACAATTCCATACAATACCAGAGTAAACAGTACCAGTACAGTGTATCAAGGTTTTTATTTCTTGGCACAGTGTTCATAATCGATGTACCTTTGGGAGCAATTTTTGTTAGCACTACCTGAATGATGCCACACAAAGTACCAGATTACGCGTTAGTATTATGCACATACATCTCACTCTGTTACTGTACACACTCTGGTCACAGCTTGACAACATGGGGATGAAGATAGGACATACTTGGCTTAGTACTCTCATAACAGTTTCAGGAGTTGCTGAAGTGACAAGTTTGTTCTCATAGTTTTGTGACAATCAGTTGCATTCCCTGTTTGCTGCCTAAACATCTGGGATCATCCCACAGACTTTCCAGAGGGACAGGGTGATAGGCATCAGATATGGGCCCATATACTGGACATTCTGGTCTCATCTGTACAGTTGTGGGGTATGATTCTGTATGCAGCCTACTTACACTCCCAGAATTCAGACCATGGCTGTGTCTGCTACACCTTAAACACTGCCCATCAGAGTTGTGTGTGCTATATAGATATTGCTGTATATCTCCTATCTGCTTTCTGTCTTATAATTCTCCTGTGGTTTTGCATTCTGACCTTGTATTACAACACTCTTATATGGGATTTCCTAGACAGTTATATTTTGGAGGATAGTGTGGGTGACAGTGATAAGTAATACCTTATTATTCAGAGCAACTGCATCAGTCACAATGCCATACAATAGCAAAGTAAACAGTACCAGCACAGGGTATCATTCTTGTATATCTGGGCACAGTGTTGGTATCTGACAGACCTGTGGGAGAAATGTTTGTTAGCACTATCTGAATGTTGCCACACACAGTACCAGATTCCACATTACTATTATGCACATACATCTCACTCTTTTACTGTACACACTCTGGCCACAGCTTGACAACATGGGAGTGTAAATGGAACATACGTGGCTTCTTACTCCCATAAGGTTTTGGGGAGTTGCTAGTGCACCAGCTTTGTTCTCATAGATGTGTGTCAATCAGTTGTATTTCCTGTTTGCTGCCTATACGTCTGGGATCATCCCACTGATTTCCCAGGGGGACAGGTTGACAGGCAGCAGATATGGGCCACTTTACTGGACATTCTGGACATATCTGTACAGTTGTGGGGTATGATTCTGTATGCAGACTACTACCACTGCCAGGATTCGAACCATGGCTGTGTGTGCTAAAAATATGACTGTTTATGTCTCAGTTGCATATGCTATTTGGATTGTGTTGTTTGGCTTTTCACTGTTTTCTGTCTATGTGTCTTTCAGTTGTAATAAATGGCTTCTGGGGATTACACCAGTCATATACAGGCATTCCTACACATTCTATTTATGGTGCACAGTGTGGGTAACAGTGCTTAATACAACAGTACTATTATGTGATTGCAAATCTACATTAGCATATGATACCAGAGTATACACATGCAGTCCAGTAGTTAGACCTTTATTGTCAGGCTATTATGCTTTTATTTACATACAAACTATATGAGACTCTTCCTGCCAAATTCTCCGGTGTATGCAGTACTTGCCTTAAACAATACAGGTTTTATACAGGCAATTAATTTACTAATACTTTTAGATTTATTTCCTATGACAGTACATGCAAGAGTATTACTGACCTGCCTCATTTTGCAACCTCTCCAGGTGACTTCTGTGGGCCTGCTGGTTCGTGGCCCACTCACTTGCAGCTGTGGAGGACATAAGAGGAATATTTAGCCATGCCTATCCATGATATACATGAGCTGGCAGTTATTACACACATAGTGGAGTGATACTTACACACAGCTGTGACAGCCTCTGCCATTCTAGCCTCTTGGATCCACTGCTCCAAGAGGTCCCCTTTATGCCACTTCAGGTTGGCATAGTGATGCCTGACCTGCTCACCAGTTCAGGTTATGCCAGTGGCACTGGTGAGATCATGGGTGAGATGGTCCCAGGCTTCCGCCTTATATTGGGAACCCTGGTACTGGCCCTGCAGCATTCTCTGCTCATGGTCTTTGACAAGGAGTCCTGCCATGACTCTGGACTTCTGGATGCACCAGCACTGTGCCCGGACGCATACACCTTCTCCCCTTTCTACCATTGTGCCTGCAAGGAGAAACTAAAACCAGTTATGAGATGTATTCCCGCCTGTTGGGTTTAAGTAGGGCTGATTTCCCACACATTTCCAAGATTGGTCAGTTTTGAAAAGGCTAGGCTATGGGGAAACCTGCTTACCTAAGGTTGGCATTGTTTAAAGGGGTATACCACTGGGCACATTGAGTTAGCTGGCCTACACATTGCTTACACCTCCTAAGCTGACTTGTGCAATGCTTAGCATTGCTTACATTAGACTTTGCATTATATTTTCCTTTTGGCATTGCTTTCTTATTCATTACATCTTATGCATATGCCTGGTATCAATGATTCATGTGTACGTACACTGTATGGGATCCTTGTGCTTTATTGGGGACTTCAGCACTCTATTACAATTACACATCACATCTGGGCTTACTGCTGTAAAATTTTAACACTGGTTAGCAGGAAAACTAGAACATTCAGGACAGATAGCATAAAAACAGTGAAAAATACCAGTAAATACTTAACAAACAGTCAAACTAACAAAAAAGCTTTGTAAGCAATGAAAACAGCAATAAAATGCAATTTAACAGGCACAATAAAGCAAATAATTGCAGTACAATGGAGTAGTTTAGTACACAGTAAGCAAAAAAAAAAAAAAAAAAGCAACTTATGTTTTTTTTGGAAGCTCAGAAGCCTCTAGTCATCTGGTATCTCAGCTCATAGTTGTGGCTGGTAGCCCACCTCAGTTCAGCTTGGTACAAACAGGCCTGTTCAAATGCAAGGCCTAAATACCAGAAGGTAAAAACTTGAAAAAACTTTAAAAAGATCCAAAAGGACCAACAAAAATTCTTATTCCAAGCCCTAGACTGGCCTTCCTTTACCAGACAGGTCCCAATCAGCACAATTCTCTCACAAAAGTGCAGATAGGCCCCTTCCAATCCAAGATGACTTGGAAAATGTGCTTAGAACAAACAAACCACTACAGTTCCAGAAGGAGCAAGCCTGTATCTGGACTATGCTACAGCTACTAGCTACCCTAGTTTCAGTGGGAAACATATGAGAATGTTTAAAACAGCAGAAAAAATAGCAGTGAGACACTAAAAAATTAATCAGCACGGAGGCTCTAAGGAATGTTTTAAACAGTTAACAGATCAGATATACATCTAACAGACATAGGATTTATACTCAGTTATACATTTCTAACAGCATTACTTCACATTATTCAGTCATTAGTTTTAAAGGTAAAGTAACAGATTCATTTTAACAGACTTATTACATCATACAATTCTAACAGCATCACTACATCACACTTCATATTAGTTTAACGGGTAAAGTGACAAAATTATTTGTAACAAGCTTATAAAGATAAGTTATCTAAAGAATAAGTAGTAATAGTTATTTAATACATTCAAGGCATAACAGGTTAGGCTTAATTTGTTAATTAATTTACAGAATACAGTGCACCTCACATAATAAGTTTTATATCTGAAATACAGAAAGCATAGACTTTAGTGAAAGTACCACTATTACAGCACATACATATTTATTGGATATTTAAGACACAAATTTAAAAGACAGATGTCTATTACAGCACACAGAAATTAAAAAGGTAAATAGACAGGATTATTACTAAGAAATCTAGCTACTCCACGGTAGTGGTGCTGTGGTAGCGTTGTAGCCTCACAGCAAGACGTTGTCCCGTTCGATTTTCAGCTAGAGCGTCTTCTGTGTGGAGGCATACATGAATGGGCGTGCCTTCGTTGAAGGTTGTGCATCAGGGCTGGTAACTCGGCACATAAAAATCCACTAACAAACATTAGCGGACCGGAGTTCCGCTGTGGCGACCCCTAACCGGGATAAGCCGAAAGACACAACAACAACATTACTAAGAAATCTAGCTAAAACATGACAGACAGAAGTTAATACAGGCACATATAGTATAGGTGTAAAAAAGAGAGTTTAACAGCTATAACATGTTAAAGAATTGCCCAGTTATAATTAAATCATAAAGTTAAGACACTTCAATCCAGACTATAAATGCTCAAGTGACACCTAGTGGTAAAAAATAAAAATTGCAAGTTTGTTTGCCAGATTAAAAAGAAAATGATAAAATGATATTAGTTCTAGTGACTATTATAGCATCCTTTGCAGACCATAGTAATAGATTTATAAAGTAATTACAGAAGTAAATCCCATTTCAGTAATTTCATTGATAATTATTAAAAAATAAATCCTACATAAGCACAGTTAGTAAACTAGACCATGCATAGGCCTAAAAATATAAAGTTAGGCCAGAGTCTTCATTTTATATTTTATATTTTAAAGTAATTACAAAATTAAAATACCTGTGTGTGTTCAGGTATATTCAGGAGGAGTTGTTAGGTGTGGTGTCATTTAAATGTACAAAAATACAGTCTTCTCTTTACATAAGTCTAGAAATTCTTAAAGCAGGGTTCACAGTTTGCATACAGGTTTTAGTGAATGCACTTTCAATCAGTGGAAATAACCTTCAGTCAAGAATACTGATAAGAACAGAATGTGCTGTACATTTGAGTGTAAACACATTTTATTTGTATACTACAAGGCTTAAAACCTAAGGCTAAACAGATGTGTAAAGACTTACAGGGTTTTGGTATTATTAGAAAATACTTTAGAGACAGTTAAGTTAGTTAATTTGGACTGATATGCAGGAAGTCATGTAAGTGCAGTCCTCAGAAGGCAATACAGACACTCGAGAGTGGGTGCAGAAGTCAGGTCAGATATTCAGCATTCCAGAATATTAATGATATTATTCAGGAGGTTCAGAACATATGTGCAGAAACTATGGATATAACTACTGTTACTGGAGACGGTACATTTCTGAGTATAGAATTTATGGACAGTATAATGAGTGCAGAAACTATGGACATTAAGATTTGATTAAGCTATTCCTGATATCTACCTCCACTGTACATAACAAAGCATACATAACTGAATTATAGTGTGTGCAGATTTTATTCTGAAAAGTACAACAAAAATGGCCCATAAAGGAGAGCCTGGCATCTGTTTAGCACATTTCAGGGTAACTAAATAGTAAAGACATTCATTCCAGTTGTTTCCTGTTAATTCCAGTATCTTACAGTCATATAATTTCTTTCATTTTTATTATTATATCTTTTGACTAGCAATGAGTGCAATACTACAGGCATATAGAATATTTTTTCCTATTCTACCTTACCAACTAAAGGCCACCACATAAGACACAAAAGTCTGTACAAGCTAGGCTGTGCATCAATGCAAGATGTTGTAAACTTTTTGCCCTGGGAAGTCCTTCATACTGACACCCCCTTGAACCAAAGTTCAGGAGCTAAAAAAGCAAAGCTCCTCTAAGACTGAGAGATGGAGGAGAAAACAGAAAAAAAAAGCTTCTCTGACATTCCATTTTACCTATTTATGTTCCCTTCAACAGCATCAGCTCTTTATACTGAATAATATTGACACCTGTCAATGGTGGTACTTCACTTCTGCATTGCCGATTGTACCCTCCCTAACAACTTGCGCCTGGGACATCAGCCTTCTTTCAAATGTCCTGGTTAATTTTATGCTTTGCTCAATATAAAAGGCACTATATATGTATAGAAATGGAACCTAGACTGCAAAATGGCTGACTTGGCTTTGACTAGTGACTTGAATATTGACTGATGGAAGGTCATTACCTGCTTGCCTCTCTCTCTGCAGGGAAATTGAGGGATATGCCAAGAGTGTATGTCTCCTATTAATGTATGATCAATGAAGAGTGAAGACGTATGGAGACCTATCCATACAGAAAATGTGCAGGGTTGCATAAGGGGCTATCTCACCAGTAGAAGTTAAATCCCCACACAGCCCCATTGCCCACCCACCTGTGGAACACTTACCACAATATGCAGCCATTATGGAATAATGATAAAAATAAATACATAAATACATAAATAAATAAAATGTGCTACCTGTATAGGGGCTGTGCCATAATCTGTCGCAACTGACATAATGGTCTGCTTGTACAAGGGCAAAACATAATAATAATTAAAAAAAACAATGGCAGGAAGTTTCATTCATCATACTTCAATGCTATATTTCATTGCTATCACATGATACTGCATGCTTGTAGTGTATTTGTCCTCTAACTGCAACTATGAATTTGTACAGTTCAGGTATGCATGGGTTTCCATCTTGAAATGCAGCTGTGATTATGACTGATATGCAGAGTATCTTGCTTCCATGTGACATGTTTTCTGTCTTCTATCTGGAGAATTTATCCCCGGGCCTCCGCTGAAAACAGGCTCTGTGGAACCTAGTCGGACTTTCCCGGTCAACAAATGTTAAATAAAATAAAATAAAAATAAATAAATAAATGTTTTGGAGTAGGTGCTCATGGCACTTTTATCAGAGGTGCCTGACTCCAGTTCTATCACAGGAGTCTTGACTTAGGTTGTGGATCTGGTCCCTGCTTGTGAGGATTGTGCTTCCAGTGTCACCAGCATTTGCATTATAGAACCAAGGTACTTGCACAAAGCAGAGCTGAAAAAGTTTTATCAGCATAGTATGTCATAAAGGCCATCCGTGAAAATCATAGTGAGAATGTTACTTTCCCTCTACAGGACACAAGATCAACACTGGGGGGGCCAAAACTTGAATGAAAGGCATACTTTTTTTCATAATTTCCAGAGGGTTATAAAGAAAATAGGTACTTACGTATTATCGCAACCAGATTATTACCACCACAGATAGGAGTACATGAAGCAATTGAAACCGTCTTTGTAAATGTGTAGCAGTGCCCCAAAACTTTACATTTACTGTAAAGTGGTGCTCAGAGTGTGTTTTGCTGGGGAATAACTTCAGATTACCTTCGGGAACAGAGACAGAGACAGTGGAGAAAACCATCTTCCTGGTTTTTTTGCGTGCATTACACAGGCATGCTACACTTTTCATGGCAGCTATCATACTATCGTTTGTCTTATTTTGAACCTGCAGAAGAAATTCTTCAGAGAAGTAAAACACAGACACTGAGAAATTGTTTAACCCACACTTGCTTACTTTTAACCATTATTGTATTTAGAAATTGTTAAAAAAATAAATGTCACTAAAACTATCACTACTATGTCTGTGTTTGCTTCTCTGAAGGATTCCTTCCACACAGTGAATGTAATCCGTCCATCACACTGACAGCAGGCATGACAATGCAAGCATGCAAAAAACAGGACTGTTTTTGTTCCCAAAGGTAATCCAAAATTATTCCCCAGCAATACACACTCTGAATGGCAATTTACACTGTTTCATGGTCTCGTTTCTACTGAAATTAGCGAAAGTCGCAACCGCGAAAATCTGGTTGCGATAATAAAGTAAGTACCAGAAAATGCAATAGAGCTGATATAATTTAATGATATAATTGAAGAAAACAAAAACAACTAGATATGAAAAAACTAACGTTAGCAGGTTGGGAAAACAAAAAGAACCTTTGTATGGTAATATAGTAGCAGTTCAAGGAAGATCGGTAAAATAAAACATGCTAGTTGATTCTTACATAAGGAATACTAGTGGTATAAACACATCAGACTTTCATGGATCATATGCACCAAACTAAAACTAAGTAGTTATAAATCTCTTTCCAGATAGACTTAGGGTGCTACCTGGTAAGACCCTGAAAGATGGAGCCAAACCCTGGAAGAAATATAAATCTATTAGGGGTTAGTGCAAGAGAACAAATATGTAATACTAATAAAATATATTTCAAGTAACACAATTTTTGACAAGTAATGTATGTTATCATTTGATTTTTTTGTATATTTTTCTCCCATACTTGCCAACCCTCAAGGCTCCCTTCAGACACTACCCTGTCTTGGGTGGGGGGGACATTATCTTTGCAATGAGAACATTTTGTTTATCCTGACATAATCCTGCTCTATCATCCAGGTGTTACAATTACCCAGCTCGGGTAGCCATTCTCAGGTCTTTACCAGCATCAGATCCCCACCTCATGAAAGAAATAGCATTGTCCAGCCAAAGCTCAGTCACGAGAATGCTGGCATATAAAGGGGATGAACTACTATCCCTTCTTTACAAGATGGGCAACCCTGTCCAATCTATCTGCACTGTCAAACTCCTAAACCTAATAGCTTGGTGACATTTGAGTTGCCCGCCTACATTATAAATTTGATATTAGGCACTCCTCCCAGTCACACTGCATTAGCTCATTCTACTGAGTACAATAAGATCAGTTGTGAAGTCCCACCCATTACATCAGCTCATTCTACTAAGTACAGTGTGATCATTTGTGAGGGCCCACCCCTTAGCTTCTTAACCTTGAATTATCTTCTATCTCCTCACTTTCTACTTAAAAAAAAAGTATTGTGCCTCTTCCTACTTCATTTTGCTGCCTGTGCTTAGGTGTTCAACTGCATTTAGTTTGCCGCATTTGTTACTGTTTGTCAGGATGGGGGTGTTTGGGGGAAGGTTTGTTGTAAGTTAGGAGGGGATAAGGGAGTGAAACTTTCACCAAACCTATGCACTAGCAGGTTTGCTATCTCTGTGGGGTCAGTGTGTGTGATACCACTGGCCAATAGTTCTGCACATGCTTGAGTCCTACACTTTAGCCTGTTTAAATTGATGACAGTATTCTACTGAATTGCTATTTTATTTGAACTCTTTTTTACTGTTGTGATTGTGAGTTAATTTATCACATTTGTGCTGTTTGAAAGCAATTTACTGATTACTTGCATTTCATTACTGTTTAACTGTATTTCATTGCTATTCACTACAATTAATTACTGTTTAACTGCATTTTACTGCACTTCATTACTATTTCACTGCATTTTTTCATACTGTGAGTTCTGTTTTTGTCTGTAAGTGGCTAATCTGTGTTTTTTCATGAGTTTTACTGTGTTCATAACCCTTAAATTGAGTAGCATAGTCTGGATACAGGCTTGCTCCATCCAGAGCTGTTTGTTTTTACCTTTTGTGTTTCTGGCAGCCATCTTGTGTTTACCTTCTGTGTTTCTGGCAACCATCTTGTGCTGGTAGGGTTTATCTTCTCTGCTAGTGAGAGTAGCAGGACTGCCTGGACCTTGTCTGGCACAAGTTGATTGGTAAAGAAAGCAGGGGCTGGCAGGATTGGCTAGATTTCTGTGTTACTAGAATCTTTTATTTTTTTATGGTATTTAATCCCCATGTTTGAGCTGGTTTGGGCTTGTTTGCATGTCACGCAACACAGCTTCACTGTTTTTAACCCATTGCAAGATATTCCAGCTACAAATTTTCCCTTAGTAGTACTTGTGTGAACACATAGTAGTACTCCTCTTAGACATTCCACCCTTTACTCCCTTAGCACTCTCTGGCCTCTGTCCCTCAGGTTCTGACAATTATGGATGGACAATTTCCTATGGCTTCTCCTGTCAGTCTGGTTGATATAGGCATCCTGAGACAGTGTAGCAACTGCCTCATGTACACGGACAACCCTCTACTACTACCACCTTGGAACGCAATTTGTGAGAGATGCAACTGCATTAAGAAACTAGAGTCTGTGCTCTCTCCTTCACAAGCCAGTATATCTGCCACTGAGAAGGTTGTCAACAGAAATACTACACCTCAAACACTACCCACACCTACATGGCACATACCCACATATGCAGAGGTCCTCAACAAAAACACATCCAAACAAGAGACCTCCAAGGCAAAAACACATGTGAACTCTACTGTTCACACCACACACAGTCCACACACTTGTGTCTCACAGCCACTAAGGCCTAAACATAAACCTGACATATTAGTCATAAGACACTCCATTGTGAGACACACAGATGTGCCCCACACCAGGCTGGATAAGGAGAAAGTCACGATTAGTTGTTTGTCAGGTGCCAGAATCTGTCATATCACCCATGCACTCAAGTCTCTTAATAACAGGTACTGTTATGACTCTGTAATAGCCCATGTTGGTGTGAATGACTTGTGATGTACCTCCCTGGATTATGTGAAGAGAGACATGATCAAGCTAACTGAATATGTGAATATGTGTCCAAGGCAGGTATGTTCTTACCATTAAGCAGCATTCTACTGTTAACCAGAATGATGCCTCAATACAAACAGAAAATGACTTTAACAATTGGCTTAGTTTCTGTAGTCACTGCAGCCTGGGAAGACATGATTGACAGACCACGATGCTTCACCAGAGATGGCCTGTATCTGTCAACCTTGGGCTTATGGCTTCTGGCAAAGGCTCTTACCTCCCCCATAGTGTCTTTTGTAGGAAATGCCATGAGGTCAAAACTACCAACATGAAAGTTTCATCAAAATGCAAATTTAAGGTCATGCTGCTAAACGCTAGGAGTCTAAACATGAAACTGCACTCATTGCAAGCATTCTTAATCCTGGAAGATGCCGACATTTGTGCAGTCACAGAAAGCTGGTTCAAAGCTGTGGAGAGCACCCCAGCCATAATAGGTTACTCACCCTATCATACATTCAGACCCCAAACTGTGGGCAGCAAAGCAAATGGATGCGGAGTTGCAATATATATTAAAGTTGTATACACCTCCAGGCTAGTCAAACAGTATGTCTTAGGAGACACACCAGGTGCAGCTAACCATTGACAAGTCCCCTGTTCAAATCATAGCTAGTTAGAGGTCCCAGACATTGACTCAAGATGCCTACTGCACCTATATGGACCTCTTCAAATCTATCAAGATTCAACCCTTTACCTGATCTTGGGCAACTTTAACCATCCAGCCATATAGATTATGCCAAAACACAAATGCCCAGAGATACCTTGATTTTGTCAAAGCAAAAGCCTAGGACCAGCTATTTGACACCCCCACATTAGGTGATAATATCTTGAACTTGGTATTAACCAACATGAATAACCACTGCAGCATCCCTATAGTCTCATCCTCCCTGGAAAGATCCGACCACAAATTGATCAATATCAAAGTCACCATCTTCCCCGACCCCCCCCCCCCCCAGTGAAGATCAAACAAAAAAAACTCCTCTGAAGCTGATTACAACCTCCTGAGGGAAGGTATAAACAGATTCACAGCCCCCTCTCCCTCCATAGGAACTGGCACATATGTCCAAACTTACACCATGGTACTATATGAGCATTTATATAGCTGCATGGAATCAGGAATACCCGACAGGACAAAATCCTCCTCCTCAAGGAAGACTAAACCTGTTTGATGGGCAGCTGCAATAAATAAAGTCTATAATAAAAGGAAATAATTGCTGTCCAGGACTAAGAAGGAGCAGATGTCTAATTGGAAACAATCTCTCATTAGCCTGCACAAACAAATAAGAGCACTAGTGAAATCCACCAAAGCAAACTTCAAGTCCAAACTGGCCATATCTACTAAAGACAATCATAAGGCCTTCATCACATATGTCTGCAGTCTCAAAGGAAGCACTCAGATTTGCTCAGAACTGGTGGTCAAGGACACCACATACACAATTGCCATAGATATAGCCAACCTGCTGGTAGATAGGTTAATTGAAAACTTCACCTCTCTACCTCCATCAGTAAATACAGACATCCCCAGCACCTGCACTTCTCCTGTTATATCTAGGGAGCAAGCTATCACTGCCCTCTCAAAGGCAAAAAATACAGCCTCCATGGGACCTGGTAGCATCCCAGGCTGCATCCTACATGAACTCAGGAAGGAACTTGCAATACCATTAGTCATCCTATTCAACCAAAGCCTAAGTACTGGCTTTGGCCCTGCTGAGTGAAGGACAGCCACTGTCACCCCTTTGCACAAAGGTGTATCATCCACTGATCCAGGAAATTATAGACCCATCAGCCTAACTAGCCTGATCTGCAAGGCCATGGAGCAGATTATCATGTACCTCATTAACAAGGACATTGGCAACCTTCAAACGCTTGATCCCCCAGGTCATGCCTGTTAAATTTGGTTGACTTCTTTGAGACAGTCACCAAAGCTATAGACTAGGGAAAGAATGCACACTGCTTACCTTGATCTGGCCAAAGCTTTTGATACTATTCTCCACTCAGTTATAATAGATAAACTTTCTCAACTAGGCAACAATCCATATGTTACCAGATGGGTAGCAAACTGGCTCACTGATAGAACCCACCTAGTCCAAATAAGGGAAGCAACGTCAAGCAGTAGACCAGTAACAAGTGGTGTACCCCATGGATCAGTCTTGGGGCCTCTGTTGTTTGTGATTTACCTGCAGGCCAAAACTAGTGGGCTATGGCTGAACAAGTTTGCAGATGACTGAAAGCTGGGCACTGTCATCAACTCCCCTAGTGATGTGGACATCCTCTAAGAGGCTCTCACCCAAACAAATGACTGATGCTAGAAACATGGCCTCAGACTGCATGACAAAAATGCATCATCATCTCCTTTGGGGGGAGTGATGTCCCCACAATTTATCACATTAGTAACAAGGTCCTAAGCATGCAATCAGTCATCAGGGACTTGGGCACCCAGGTTGATAGCAAACTGACTTTTGACCACCATATTGGCAACATTGTATGGAAAGTTTTCTATATGGCCCACCTCATTTGTAAGGGTATCTCATCCTGGAACAAGGAGGTCATAACATCCCTGTATTTTTCTATTATAAGACCCATTATTGAGTACAATGCCCTATTCAGCATGTACCTCACAAAGCACATGCAGCAGCTGGAGACACCACAGAGTTTCCTCACCAGAAGAATCCAGGGCCTCAAACATCTACTCTACACAGATAGGCTAAAAGCCCTGTCCCACTACTCAGTCTCATACAGACTCCTCAGTGGTGACCTCTGTCTGCTATACAAAGAAATCTCAGACCCCGCTTTGATGGGACTGCTGCGTATCCGCAAGTCAAGCTTCACTTGAGTAACCCACACACATGACCTCAACCTGGCCTGTGACATCAATAGGATTTGTTGGTGGGACAGATTTGTGTCCCAGAGACTCCGCTTCTGTGGAATAGATTCCCTCTCTATGTCAAGCAGAATACCTCATTAACCCTTTTTAAGCACAACCTGGATAACTGGATGTGGAATAGAAAATACACCTCTGGGATTCAACCTGTGTCCCTACTGGACAGGTGCATCGGGTGCTGACTTTTTGGGACATGGGCTAAATTCTTGGCTAAGCTTGTAAAGACCTCAGGGCCAATAGCCTACTAACTTCCTATGATCCTATGATTTTGAAGGTGGCCAAACTCCATGCACCCTTAGTGTTTGTGTGATGGGGTATCAGCCCTAACAATCCAATACTTACATAACCTCACCCCAGTTTAGCTCTAGTTCAGAGAATGATTATTACTTATCAAATCTGTAACAATCTTTCTTGAATAACCATTGATCTTATAGAGGAGCAAGTAACATACCTTCAAATATTTTCACATTGCTACAGTAAGTAGTACTTGAACAGTTGCCAATGGAAACAACAACTTGAGCAAATATATCACAAGATATAAAAGAATGAGCAAGCACGGTTTGGGCAACACACAGTAAACTGTTACTTGCACCATGGAAGAATAAAAAAATGTTTAACTTACTTAATCAGAAGTGGAAAGAAGTGTCAGACTCATCTGGCGTCACTGTAAAAACAGTTGTTTTTCTGCTCTTCATTGGCTGCAGACATCACATATTGTTGTTGCACAACTGAGGTAGGCCACTCCCTAATGACAAAGATAATCACACTTCCATTCCAATTGGACAGCAATAGCTTTTAGTCTGTCAGCGTCTGATAACTCAGTGCTGCTCATTATCAAGAAAGAAGTGCATATGACTGACACATTATCAAAGGAGAGAACACTATTATCTGAGATAACCAGTATTCTGTAAGCACTAACTGATCAGTTCCATTTGTGCATTACAGAAGACAAAAATATCATGTACTGGAAAGGCAATAAGCCATCTATTGGTTAAATTCCAACATGTGAGGTCACAGAAATGAAACAGGATATTGGGAGTAATCTTAGCCAATAGTGATGACAACTTACGTAATCTTGTTCAAGAATTCCACTAAAAAGTGGTACTCTATCTAGCCTTAGAAAATGTGAATTAATGCTTTCTGTTCAAATCCACAGCTAAGCACTTAAAGTTAAACATGTTAGGATGGTATGAATTCAATAAAAGAATGTATAATAATATGGACAGTGCAGATAAAAAGGGTTTTCCACAATAATATTTAAAATATGTTTAAACATCAACACAAATTAAACAAAAAATAAACATGCAATTTATGGCTAAAATCACGGATTTCAAAAATCCCTGAGGTAGTATGCCTAAGTAAGACATTTAAGGTTCCTTCCTGGAACCACCAGCATCTCCATGGCTGAGCCGAAGGAACATTCTAGAAGATGGGTCACAACCGTTGCAACAAAAAATTCATAAATCATGTCAAATAAAGTAAAATAACACAAATGTGTTACAGATAATCCAGGATGTGAGTGGCAGTTAATGTAGCATTCACAGAATTAGCATATGTTAGTAATGAGACATCTCTGTCAGTAACCTGCCAGTAGAGGTTTTACTAACTACATCCTGTCAGATTTTTTTTTTTTTTTGGCAAGGAGCCCTTGTTGCAGGGGGGTGCAGTAGTTCATATGAGAAGATACCACTACTGGAATGAAGACAGCTAAGTCTATGGATGGCAGGGAAAATCTGATTAGAGTTATTTTTCTTAGACAGCAATATAAAAATAATCAATAGAAAGCACCTGGTCTTTAGGTGTAAGCCTGTCATGAAGGATAACTGAAATAATTTACTCGAAATTCACATTTAAATTCCAGTCAGTCACTCCACAACTACTACTATTATTATTTTCTAGGAAGCTAGTCATATGCATGTGGAATCATAATTCTCCATTTTATCTGTCCTCCAGCGACAAAGACATAGACAATTTTGCTTTTCATTTCACTAATACTGCAAAGATCTTTGCTCCTTAGCCTGCATGCTCCCTGCAAACACCCCACCTCTCTACAGAGAGATAAATACACACACACACACACACACACACAAACACACACACACACACACACACACACACACACACGCACACACACACACGCACGCACGCACGCACACACACACACACACACACACACACACACACACACATGCACTCAGTATACTCAAAGTAAATTTAACAAATCGATTGAAAAATACAATTTTCAAACCTCAGAAATGAGTCATTTAGCTGAAGTAGGTTGCCTGAGAAAGCAATCATGCCAGTTATCAATTAACTAAATTTGTTGCCACCACTATATTCTTTTCAGTTCCAGAACAAATGCACTGGGGAAGATAACATTAATGGTAGGCATCCATCATTTTCAGAAAACAAATCTGACAGCTGCCTGCTTTGCAGTCATGCTTTATTTATTGATTTGCCTGTTTATGTTTTGTAGATTTGATGAAATGCAGTAGCTTGAAACACATTAACAGGAATGACTCTAGAGGCAAAAGTGAACCACACACAGGAGTTAAAAGAAGCAGGTTCCAGAAAATGACAACTCTCCTCTCTTCCTCTCCTTCTCTCTCTCTCTCTCTCTCTCTCTCTCTCTTTCTTTGGCCATTGGAGCTGCATTTCTATGCTTTAGAACCTCATCAAGATTCTTTTTATCACTCCACAGACAGGTTGAATGCATTTTCTCTGGTCTATGAAACAGCAACATAGCTTTGATTATAAATAAGACACAATAAGGTAGGACATCAGCTGTCCAATAACTAGCAGATTTCTGAATCTTTCCTTTCTTCATGCAGTGGATGTTAAGCAGATTGTGTGTGGTAGTGTACATGTATTGTTAGCAAATGCTCTAGAGAGAAACAGTTGCCATGGTGACAGTTGTGTTTCTCGTTTTAGACAGCAGGTGATGCTGTGACCCTCTTCTAGTATCAGCTGCTTACCCACTGCACTAGCTAACATATTCTTTTTCATATTTTCATAGTTTATACATGTATGAGAGCATACACGTATAATGGTTAGAACAGAAGATGACAAAAGCTGTAAAGGTGTTTGGATAATTTTTCCTTTCGTTGGAATATGTAACTAACCCAATACTAAAACTAATAAACATAGGTGAAATACACACAGTTTCCTTAAAAAAAAGTGAACATGAAAACAAATAAATGGCTATAAATTTAACAGGACTTGTACTTGGTGTGATTTACTTATAGATTATTTACTTTAACTGCAACAGCTGTGCCTGTATAAGGCAATCAGAAAATTAAATGAAAAAATGGTGTGAAGAGTTATTCTCATTTCAGAATTCTTACATCAGTTGCATACACAGCATTTTCTTGTACCACAAATTATAGTGCTTATTTAAAAAAAAAAAAAACAGATTTTGGCTTTTTATAAGAATATGAAATTATTTATTACCATGTAGAGTAGCTTTTTTCTACGTTTGATGAATCCATTGAATATCAGTAAAACTAAAACTACATTTCAGCTCCATACTGTGAATTCAAATCATGTCAAGGCTAATAATCTTTAACACATCATTTTTAATTAGAAGATGCATTACAGAATGTGAAAAATATTTTTTTATGATAATCTATCTATATTAGTCATTTTTATAATATATATTTTTCAATGCAACAATTATAAGCCATGACATTTCCTGAATTCACATTTGATATGTTAAAGAAAGAAGAGACAAATATTCTATGTTAACCTTTCTGTCTTTTGATCTATAGAAGAGTGCTAGAATAGTGATGAAAAAGTAGCAATACTACAACTGTTTTTGTGCTGTGCAAATCATTCTGACTGATGTTATAACAACTTATTTTCCTGAATATAGCATTCACATATTCCTATGTGTAAAATGCAGATTCCTTTCTTTGGTGAGAGAAATAGCATATTACTGACAATGTTATATTAGCCGAGCATAGCATATATCAGCTCTCAATAAGATGAGCTATGTTTAATATTGCGACCCCCAGCACTTTGAAAATGTAAATGCACTTTTGTTACACCACAGGGAAATGCACACCTTGGTGTTAAGCCACACATTTAAAGCATTTTTAAAGGGAACATTCCACCCGTGCTCTTGAAATGGGAGCTGCACCCATCACCTGCTACAGATGTATACTAACTCAGACATTGCTGTACCTTGGAATAATGGAAATATAAGTCTTAGAACTGGTATATGCCTCTCTTGCAAAGATCGTTCCTCTTCAATAGGTAATTTGTATGGGTAGTCACAACAGTGATTAAGAAATCCTTAATTAAGCTGAAGTGTGGGTAGAAAAAAGTAGGACAATCAGATGTATATGATAGCCATTTAAAGTGTTTCATTATTTTATTAGGATTTCATTAACAGACAACAACAATGAGTTCAAGCACTGCCAAAATATGTTAGCACCCTTTATGTGGCATTTCATGTAACCATACATTAGCTAGGCTTCTGTGTTATTTTAGTCTTTATCATAATCTGTTCTACCAGTCAGTAAATAAAACTGTTATCCACTATTGTCTCTACAGAAAAAATACCGTTACTGCTGAGATGACTTGGAATTTGAAAAAGGAAATAAATTATATATAAAATAAAATAAGTAACATAGATTTAAAGAAAAAATAGCTCTATTTAAAATGAAGATATAAAAAAATCTTCTGTTGAGCATTATACAATGTTACTATGTAATGGTAAACTGAACTGTACTAATGTTGCTCAACATCTTTAGCAAAGTCTACCAAATAATCCACATTCAAAATATTTGGTATCTGGCAAATGATCATGCAGGTGCTAATGTCACTCCCGGGATTCAGTAAAGTCTGTGTAGGCTCCACGCAAAGCGTACATGGAGTTTACACGTTTGCGCAATGGTGCAGCTCCACTGTGCAATGCATATTCATGTGCATGGCCCATCTAAGCTAGATCTTGTGGCTGACAACAATGTTGCTGGAGAAGAATCCATGTATGAGAACATGGATAGCAATCCTGTTGAAAGCAGAACATGTATGGTCAGTGGTTTTGAGCAGAATGCCATAGTGATCACAAGAGTTTCACAAGTAGCTCTCAGTCTGTTAATTCAACACATCTGCACAAAGGCCAACATAATGTGGGGACAATTAACTGGAAATAGGGACATATTTGACATAGATGTGTCATAGAAATATAGTGGAATGAAACTCAGACTTACCCTTAACCTCTTAGAGCAAGAAATCTGGACAAATCCATAAATAATGGTGGGACAAAGGCCCAAAAATATGGACAGATTTTAAAATTGCTCTTACAAACTTAGAAAGTTGATGGAATAATAGGTTTTACAGTAGCATGAATTTACTTAAGAGCATGACGTTTGAAACTAAAATGTCTGTCATTATTTTCTGATTTCATTCCGCAATGGCATGCCAATGATTTGACAAAAAAACTAAATTGTTTGAGGAAAAGGTCAAAAATATGAGGCAAAAACTGCACAATCTCAAAAATCAGGACAGTTGAGAGGTTTGGCTGATGTAATATTCAGTCACATCAGTCCTGAGGTCATCCCAGTGATATGGCAGAAAGCCACAAATATGATAAGGAACGCATCTGAACATCCTGGGAATATCTGGACAGTTGAGAGGTATGAATGCAAAGTATATGGTCCAAACACAGTACAGGACTATCTACAGTGCAGAGTACTGTGATATTCCATTCCTGGCATTCTGTACTGAAGCTGTGTAAATGATCTGTAACAGGACATGGGACTGCCATGTAAAATGATCACTCAGGGAAGTGTGTGCATTGAATAGGGACATGCAGATGAAGCACTGAATCATAGGAATGAACACAGGGAAAGAGGACAAGTGAAACAACTTAATGACAGCAGATAAGGGATGTCAATGGAAGGTGGTTGTAGCAGCAACACCAATCACATATCTATATGGTATAGTAGGGACTGTACAATGACAATGTGTTTTATGTGACTGTCACACAAGGTGACATAATGGGGAGGATGTCTATGTGAGATAAGCATCCTTGCATGAATAATGCAGAGGACATCTATCATGGATCTGACAGTGCATATTGTGAAGCTGTGCAAACTGATATGCCTGAATATGAGTGTGATCTCAGCAGAGGTCTCCAGCAAGTGGGGCACAAATAAAGGCTCTTGGTAAACATTAAAAAGACCAACCACAGTCATGGACAATATCAGAGTAATACCACCAGTAATCTCCATGCCTCTGATATAACGTATGCGATTTAGAGTGATAAGAGATGAGTCTGCACAAACACACTTGAACAACTATTATGATACATCCACACTCTATGAGGTAATCACGCACACTGTCCTGTCCCTGTAACATCTGCTGGAGGTCTTAGGAGGGACAATGCTATACTTGTATGCAATATTATGATCAATACAGGCTAGGTGACTGGGGTGCATGACATGCATATGCATATATATATATATATATATATATATATATATATATATATATATATATATATATATATATATATATATATACACATGGCACAATCCATTCTGTCACAAATGATAACCATTCCATTAATGCTGTCAAACATTCATGTATGTAGCATGTGCATCAGCAGAACAGGTAGCACACATGCATCTGGTATAACAACTTCACTGGTGTTCCACACTATCAGACACTCATGTATAAAAATACCTAGGTATGGTCAATAAGCTGTGTGACAGCTTATAGTGACAAAGGCGGCACCCTTCAGTTGGACATCACTGGAAGATGTGTAGGGAGGTACATGAAGAAGGGTGTGTACTCAGTTACTGGTGTGATAAAGGCTGGGAACTATGATGGTATTATGGCCTCTGATGTGGATGTCCTTCATATACCAGTACTTGTATTACATTCATGGGAGTAGCCAACACTGTGACCAAATGCTGGTGGATATTCTGTTTACCATCTACCCCAGGACATGGGTCACACACCTATTGGTTTGATTATATGGTGTGATGACCACATTATACTTGGGTTGTTTGTTTTTTCCTGACTTAACAAATCTCCCATTTTTTCTTGTTATTGTAGATGTTGTCATGGCTGTGGCAGCAGTTTTTGGTATGTGTTGATACTGTCTGTATTATGCTAATATCACAGTTGGAGTCAATGATTGCTCACAATCTGTAGGCCTTCAAGTAGCTGTTTGGACACGGGATGTGTATGTCATCTGTGATGTCCATCTTTTAAATAATGGACAGGAAATGGCCTAGCAGACAGACCTTATATACAGACCTGTTCACTGAAGCTGAGATAGAGGTCACTTCACACAATTCAACATGTTGAGATGCCATGTATGTGATAAACTGGTCTTCTCACTTGATGATATAGCTGTTCCTGGTCAACTTCCACAAGATGATACTATTGTCATCATGCATGCCCTTGATGACCGCTTTGAGGACATCTATAAGATGTAACAGACATGATGTAGCATTAACAACTCACACAGGTCTGTTGCACAGAGCTGGGATATTACTAGTGTCCCTTTAGAAGAGGTCCGTGATGACATGCTGGTCTACCTCACAACTGAGGAGAGTCAGGATGTCTCTATACATACATGCATCAGGTGCTGCACCCCAACTTAGATGGATGCATATTGATGTACACCCTTACACAGGAACATAGCCCATGTGGAGGATGTGTTGAAGTGTGTATTGAACCGTATCAGAAAGGTGTATGTCCTGAGTCCCCCCCCCATAGGTGATCTGTGATGTTGTCGTAGCTCAGTGATTCCATGTGATAAGCCTGGATGCAGGTAAGACAGTGCATGCTGCCTATTGTGATCTAGCCTTGGGTTTGACACAATCACCATGGAGGTATCACTGAGAAACCCTTCCAGCTGGGGATTAAGCCTTATGTCATTAGATGGGTAACCAGTTGTCTCACTGACAGAACACATACTGTGAACTTTGGTGAATCAGCCTGTAATAGTAGAGTTCTCGACATTGGCAAACCCCGGGGATCTGTGCTTGTTTGAACACTATTTCTTAACAGTTCAGGCTGAAGTATATGACCTTTGGCTTACCAAGTTTGCTGATTCTTGTATATTGGGTGCAATCATTGAGTCCACCAATATTGGTAACATAGTAAAGGAGGAGGTAACACGGACAAATGATAGGTGACAAAGGCATATAATGTATAAATAAATGCAGAAATATGTCTTTTTTATGTTGTCAGTCTGAAAAGTGGAACTCCTTGTTCATAGCAGCAATGACAACAGTCCTGCTATTTGGAAACCCAGTGACGCAATCACTGGAAATAAATATAGATAGCAATCTGAACTTCAACCACCAAGAGTCCACACTGGCATTGAAAACCTATGTTGTGCACATCATAAGTCATGCCATCATATTCAGATCTGACAGCACTGTACTTAAACATCATCAGAACACTAATAGAGTATAACATGCTGTTTTATGTGTACCTCACCAGACACATGCAGCAGCCAGGCCTTCCTCATCAAGAAAACACAGGGCCTAAAAAACTTGCCATGATGTAATTGGATAGATTAAAGACATGTCACGGTAATCTGTCTTGCATAGGATGAGGTGACATCTGCCTGGCCTCCAGGCCAGTCACTGACCCTGCCCTGGTGGGAGTACTGCATATCCATAAAGCAGATATAGCTGATGACATCAGCAGTGTCTGTTGAGGAGAATATGCTAATAACAGTGTCCTACATGCTGGGGTAAAATGCCCTCTGCAATGTAAAGCAAGAGGCACACACAAACACCCATTTGACTGCAGTGAGAACAGAATCCCTACCTATCTAAGTACACAAACTACAGGGCGCAGTACTTTACGCATGCACAACACAAGTCTGATTTTTACAAGAGTTAAGGTCAGCTTATAGTAGATGACATAAACAGGCCTTGTGTGAGATAGGTTGGGAGGCCTGCATGAAATGGATGTGAAGGTATGTGCAAGTATCAAAATATTGTCAGTTTATGGTACTGGAATAGTAACTGTAGATACACACTTCTGCTTTTCTGTCTAAACACACACACGCACATGCACACACACATGCGCACACACACACACACACACACACACACACACACACACACACACACACACACACACACACACACACACACACACACACACACACACCAAGTTAACTGCAGTGAGACCACAACTCCTACTATCTAAGTACACAGACTACAGAACACAGTACGTTATGCAAGCACCACTGCACAAGTCTGATTTCTACAAGATTGCTGGTCAATTTATACTAGATAACATCAGCAGGCCATGTGGGAAACAAGATGTTGGGAAGCCTGCATAGGTTCATAGCTTCATAGTTTCATAGGAGGCTACTAGCCTAATGGCCCTGGGGTGTTTATAAGCCTAGCTGTGTAAAAACATAGGTACCCTTATTAAGAATAGCTAGAAGGTCATTGTTAGCAGAGCAATTTTGTGAGCAGTGCCAAATGATCCTGCTCATGAGGCACATAGGTACCATCCCAGAGGTGACTACAGTCACCCAACCAGTTGTCAAGGTTGCACTTGAACATGGTCATTGAGGAGCACTGCTTCACACACAGTGGGAGCCTATTACAGAAGATTGTCAGTCACAGGTGGGATATATTTGTGTCCCCAGCACATTCTGTTTTGTCACAGGCTAGGCTGAGAACTCTGGAGCAAGTTATTTTTGTCCAATTTGATTTTCAGATGTCCAGAATTTCCAGTAGGTCAGGGTCTGAGACTGCTCTGGAGGCCAGGTGTAGGTCACCTGTCAGCAGTCTGTATGATTCTGAGTACAGTGACATTTCTTTCAGTCACTCCATGTATGTCATGTTTGGAGACCTTGAATTCTCCTAGTCGCTAACTTTTGTGTTTTTTCCAACTGTTCCAGGTGTCTGGTGAGGTACAGACAGTAGAGAGCATTATACTCAATTAGTTGTCTGCTAAGACTAGAGAACAGCAGAGCTATGACCTCCCTGGTCTTAGATGTGATGTCCATATATATGAGGTGCCCAATGCAGAATGTGTGTCTCACCATTATGGATACATAGTGATGAAAGTATAGATTGCTATCAACATGTGTTCCCAAGTCTCACAACACTGTGTTTGAGCTTAAAGGGATGCTATGTATATCATAATTAGCAGGGATACTTCATTTCCAAAGGGGAATGTGAGGCATTGTTTGCTTTAAGGTTCAGTCTGTATGGCACCAATCATTTGCCTGTGTCAGCCTGTTCTGTAATATGCTACCATCATTGGGGGATATTATATGAGTGCATCCAGTTAATAGTCATCTGCAAACTTGGTAAACTACAGGTCATGTGCTGTTGCCTGCACTTCAGGGAAGTAGTTTCCAAACAGTTGAGTGCCCAGCACAGATCCTTGTGGTATTCCACTGGTAAGTGGGCTAGTGGCAGAGATGTAGTCCCCAACTTTGACAGTGCACGTTCTGTCAGTGAGCCAGTTGGCTATCCATCTAGTACTATACAGCTTAATTCCCAGATGGTAGATCTTCAGCCTGAAACATGAATGGAGGATTGTGTCAAAGGCCTTGGATAACTCAACATAGGCAGTATTTCCTGTTATCCTTCATCCAGATCTTTGAAGCCAGTATCAAAAAAGTCCACAAGGTTCAATAAGCAAGATCTACCTTTGATAAAATCAGAATAAATCGGGTCAAGTGTGTTGAGGGTCACCTATATCTCTGTGGATAAGGTCCATGCTGAATCATTTCCTAGCCTTGCAGATAAGGCTTTTAGGCTTATGTGTCATTAGTTGTAGTTCTGCATGTTACCAGATTGCTGTGTATTGCATATCACACAACATTTGATATTACTTTCTGTAGTGTAGGTGATATATGTATGGAAAAAGTACTGAGACACCAGGGTCGCAGTGTTTGGGGGGTGGCAATTCATGGCTGTATTGTAAATATGTGATGCATTGTTAGCTAGGGCTTTCAGTTTGTAATGTTTCTAGATGTAATTTCATGTCATAAACAGGAAATGGACTGTAAACAGTAGAAATATATAATAATATTTACTTTTCCATATTGGGCCGAGCAGTGGGATTGTGAGACAGTTAGCAAAATGTATACACATGGGAGATACATATGCTTGCATGTAGCTAAGCATTGAACAAAGGTGAGCCACAGAGCTAAAGTCTGACAGTTAGTATTAAGTCTATGCAACACACCTGCTCTTTCCTGACTCTGTGGCGGCATGTGTTAGTACATTGATGCATTCCTTTTTGTTTCCAGATGATACTGAGTTAAAATCCAGGTTTATCTAATACCTTTAAATACTTTTGTATAAACATTGATAATGCAATGACATGCATTCTTTATAGTACATGTGTTATTGTATGTTGGCAAAGCACAGCAGGATTAAGCAACATTGGGTGGAGCTAACCACATCAGTTTGCTGCTGCTGACAGCTGTTGCACATTGGTGTGCAATGCACACCTCTACACAAACATGAAGTCCAAAAAGTGAATGGATCCTTCAGTTTTGCAGCAACTTGTGTGTGTTATGTGTGATTTTATTTTTTTTCCAGATTAAAATGGTGACATGGGTTAGGTAGAAAAGTGGTGCAATAGGGAGCAAGCAGGGGAACGAACAAAGGGAAAGTAGGACAGGAATGTGCAGGAGGGAGGTAGGATAAAACATATCTATCCATTTCTTTATCAGTGTATTCTAAAAATATGTGCAGAATATTAACTGAATTTAGACTGTCACCTCCAGAGAGAGGGTGACCACAACACAATTATGTCTTATAGCTAATTGGACTGAGTCAGGTGTGTAAAGAAGACATGTGTAATCAAGAGGTATGTATGGGACAATATATATATATATATATATATATATATATATATATATATATATATATATATATTTTGTAGGGCAGATGCCCATTTATTTTTTTAATTGAGAGAGAGAGAGGAATGTTAGGGAAGGGACGTAGGTAAGTCTGGGTCAGGTAAGTTGGCTAGGTGAAGAAGCAATTGCAGACAGACAAGACGAACAAGACAAGACAAGAGACATTGATGGTGATGGATACAAAAGGTTGGGGGACATCATGATCGGGTAATGGTGAGGACAACCCTGGGTCCATGGCCATCAAGGTTTGAGACAGTGGGAATCGAGTCCTCACCCACTGAAATGTCATCACTGTCACCTTATTCCACAGGTGGCTGGAGTGCTTGACACCACTTCCTTCTCGTCCTTCTCCTCCTTCAGAACATGAGAGACAGCAGCCTCTCTATCCGGCATAGGCATGCACCAATGGTGAGGTGTACTACACCTCTCATCATCCCTGGTAACTCACTGCAGGTGATGAAATCACAGCCTCTGTCACTGCTCCTGAAGAGTAGCACCGGCCCAGCCTCCAGGGCAGGACTACTTGAGAGTGCAGATAGTTCAGGGGCAGCAGAGACAGTGCTGTCAGGTTGACTCCCAGACATGCTGGGTATCGATGCTGCAGCTGGTAGAGTGAGGGCAGCCTGATCTAATGGGGCTGACCTACCTCGCTATGCTGGAAGCATTTAGTGATGTGGTACACATGGATGACATGGACACATTTAGATGAAACATAAAAATAAAAAAAATAATAAAATAAAATAAAAAAAATTTAAATTTAAAAATAAACCAAAAACCAGCTTTAGACAAGTTAAAAAGATTACCGCATCAAAAAATAAATGTGTTGACACCTCCAGACAAAGCTTTGAATGAGTTACCCAAACAAAAGGACCAAAGAACCAAACTGCTTATTTTAGAGCTTTCATTACAATTTATTACAAAGCACAATGGAATTACATCAGAAAACAGTGAAAACCAAGCTTCTAACAAATTTTAAATGTTGTAACTTCCCAATAAAAATGCATGATCCAATCAGATTTCATCAAAACAGATGATGTCACCTCCTATTTAATATATGAAAGTTTAAAAACACAATTGTTTCAACCAAGACAATATATAAAAATATAAATATAAATGCATTACAAGCAAAAAACAAAACAGATTCATATTAATGCAAACAGTTAATTAAATCATTTAAAATTTAACAGACATTTTATATTAATGTGTTTTTTTTTAGTCTTGGCTGCTTATCGACTCTAAGAGACATTTGCCACTTCATTTCTCTAATTTCTATTTTTTTTTTGTTGCAACTGTGAATAAAGTTGATACCTTTGACTTGTTCTAAAACAGAGAAATTAAACTTTCTAAAACCTAAACATTCCAAAGCATGCTTAGCAAGTGAGTTCTTTAGGTCTTTGCCCTTTATGGCTTTCAGATGTTCCCTAATCCTGAGTTCCAATGTGCTTTTCCCAATGTACAAGTATTTACAGGTACTACACTCTACAATATAAACTATGTTAATACTGTGACAGTTATAAACAAATGTTAACCTTGAAAAAATAAATTATTTTAGCAATAAAATAAAATAAAAAATAAATTATTTATAAAATAAAATAAAAATAAATAAAAATATTTTTAAAAATAAAATAAAAATAAAAAAAATAAAACAAGAGATAAGGGCTGGGTTAGATAACAAAAGAGATACGATTAGTACCATCATATGTGACATACTATGCATTAATAAATTTATACAGCTGTATTATCTTATGTTTTACATTTAAGTCTACCACCTAACAGATACACACTATAGTAAAGATTGCTGAAAGTAATCTGTGAAATGTGCAAATATTGCACATATCCATGTTCCAGTTATACAGATTACAGTTTACAGTAGGGCATCTGTGCCACTGGTATAGAGGTTTTAATTTAATGTAACTATTATTGAAAAAATTACTGAAAATGATGGTATTTGAATCCACAAGCTCTGACTAAAGTCTAATATTGGACTCTTACAACTGGTGTGTGACTAATGCATGCATACTTACTTTTATAGTTGGGATATGCATGCTCCATTTGATACAACTCTATAAAATACCAGAAACACTATCTTTAACTTTTAATCCTACAATAACATTTCTGTTTTGCTACATAAATACCACTTGCTTCAGTCAGTTTCTCTGATCTAGCCCAGTGAGCCTGGACATTGAACTCCCAATCATTGGCAGCTGGGTGAAAAACAGAATAGAACAGAAGACCATATTCATACTAGTCTTGTCTATATTCAGCTTACAAAGTCTTACAAGTACTCTCAAGGTCTGAAGAAGCTACCTAGGAGGTAGCGAAAGAGCTTACCTTTTTGTATTTATTTGTTGTTTTGAGTGCTCTTTTATATTTATTAAAAGCCCACATTTTTATCTTCTACCATGGTGTGCATTTAGCTTTCTTTTTATCTCCAATTGTTCTTGTGCTTAGGAGTGCACTTTATCAACCATAGAATCTTTTTGTGAAGAAGTACACTTAGTAGTTAATACTTACACAGGCGTGGGATGTCCTTAGTCCTAAATTTGTCAGTCCAGTAGTTGAGAATATCCTTCTTCCTCCTCTGTAGGCCATTAAAATGATGCCTACATTACTCTCCAGTGTGCAGGATAACAGTGGCACTGTATACAGCCTGGGGTAAACTATTTCAAGCCTCTGTCTTGTAATGTGACCCAGAATAGTTCCCCTGCAGAAGTCTGTGTCTGTGGTGCTTTACTAAGAGTCCAATAAATATCCTGGACTACCATGCACCCCACCTTCATGTCCTAAACCTGGAACCTTCCTCACTGATGCCATCCATGTCTACCAGGAGAACTAGAGCAATGGAGATTGATGTTTTCCCACCAATTCCAATTATTGCTTTTACTGGAGTGCACCCGTCTGAGCAATGTGTTTGCATAATGGTAAGTGGAGAGCAGCAGTGCCAAGCATTGAGGAATGAAATAATTGCATTTGGAATATTAATCTGATTATACAATAATATTGTTGCATCCCCTCATACATATATTTAAGATCTGCTCCATTAACTAAAGTATTATAACTGAGTGTGGATATAATGGGAAGTGGAACAACAGTAAAAGTGTATGGAGTATTCTGTATTAGAACCCAGGACCATGTGTATGGCAGTCCTACACATATCTATTGCTCCAAGAAAGTTGAAATGACAGTTGTTCATGTTTCAGTTCATTGCAATCACCTGCAATGTTACAACAGAAAAAAGGGGTGTACCCCCTGTACTAGAACCCAAGACCATCTATACTTCAGCCCTACAGTTACACCTGCTGTCAGAGGACTAGTTACATGACATTCCATAATTTAATAATCATTCTTAAGGTCTCTCTGTTAACCTCTGTGCAACACAGCATAGTGGGTTTGTGTGGTGCTCGATAGAATTAATAGAATATTTCTAGTTTCTATTTTTGGCTGTCTGGGTTTTGTCTGCTTCCTAAATGGTCCAATTGTCCAGTTTACACACTGTCATGCTTCATGCATAAAAGATAAGCACAGCCAAACCTGCCATTAATTCCCTTCATTCCAGTGATTGTGCTACGCACCACATCTGATAAACAATGGTAAAAAAAAGAAGAATTGGCAATAAATAAATAAATAAATAAATAAGACAGAAAGGAATAAAAAGGGAGAAGTAATTGAAATGAGAAAAACTCTATGACATACACACTAGAAAATGATAGTTCACATGAGATATGTATACATAGATCTGGATTTGAACTCTCACTTTAATGAACCTTCAGAACATAGGATGAGTACCTTATCTCTCTTTACCACACAAGCAGCTTTGCAACAAGGAACTGAAATCATTCTGCACACAACCAAATGCAACATCATCTACAGTAATATGAAACCATGCAACTATTATTAGTACAGTTATTATTTTTGGATGAAGTGCATTTAGTAACCTGTTATGATTATTGAGTGCAAATATACAGCTCTGTCTTACCTCTCTGTGTTTTTTGCCATTCCTCAGTTATCTGACCAGTAATCTGAGACATGCAGTCTGTAAGCCATTCTATATCACTGGCCTTAAAATGTGTGAGGATATTAACTGGAAATAATAACATATGCAGTTGCCAAAAAATGAAGGGCAGGTTGAATGTTAAGGGACATAACCTGTGAATTGTGTACTGCTTACTTACATTTCCAGCCTTACATCTAACACTTTATAGATCTAACCTAACATACCTAATTGATGTAAGGCAGCCTGCATTGCTGTTGGGGTTTTCTTCTCCCGACCAGTAATCATTCACGGTTGCAATCCATTAAAACCAAACACTGAGGGAGTGCCTGCACATCTCCTACACGGATCCAAGTATTTGGGATTCAGCAATTCTAATAATCAGTTCACACCTCATTTCTATCTTCATCATGCTAACAGCCATGAATCTATACCATTATAAAAAGGCAACCATGTAGCTAGGCAAACTGATGGTGAAGAGACTTGTTTATGTGGAGAAGACTGAACATACTCTATTTCTTCTGGATATATCTACACAAAGGATTGCTAAACTTCAGAAGGTATACTTGCATTTTGTTAGCTACGTACAGCATATGCTGGAATGTACTTAAGAAAAATCTGAAGCAAAGGCTGTTACACTTTTATCTGAATACATTACTTAGAAGTGTACTGATGCCATGGGCATGTTTGTCAAGGTATTTCACAGGTAACACAATTGCCAGTAAATTAAAATGGAATACTCTGTGATTAATATGTACAGATGTTTCAGGGACAGTTCCTTTGATAACAGTTTTAGTATTTCAAAGCTGGTTTGCTAGCAAAATGTGTAATTTGCCTGTTCTTTGAGGGAGCAAAGCTGAGTTACTGTTATGGCACAAACAAGGATATGTTGCTATTGTTACTTTCCTTTTTTGCATCTATCCTGTTGTTTGTATTTCATATCTCTAGACTGTTTTATGTTTCTTTTAATATGGGAACAGTCATTTTTTTAGTTTTGTGATACTTATGTGTACTATCCTGCTGTTGTCTTTTAGGACACCTAAGAGTATGCCACTGAGGTGTGTCAATCCTCAGAGACCCCTTTTCACTAATACTGAGAATCACCTCATAGTGGATGCCTTTATGCAACATAGTGCCTTCCTGCTTGAAATAGGACATGGAGATATAGCACTCAGAGTGCAAATTTGGTGCCAGATTGTGGATGATGTGAATGTTGTGGGTGGCCATGGCAGGAGATATGAACAGGTATGCCACAGGGCCACTGACATGATCACATCTGCATGGAGGAGAGCAGCTGCAATGGGCCATGACCAGATGGTTACCAGGGAGGGCCTGTTATAGAGCCACCACTAACACCGAATGAAGAGTTGCCAGCCACTATCAGTGATCCAGACAACTCTCAGGAAAGTGCAGAACAACATGTACTGGATGCCGGTGCTGCAGTGTCAGGGACTACAAGCATGTCCCAAGGGGAGCTTCCAGGTAGACTTTATCTCAGCAGATGAATAGTGTTGTATAAAAAAACAATTGAAATCGATACATTACTTCTGTTTCATGAGAATGTTTTTCGGGGGGAGGAGGATTGAATATTGCTACAGTTAACAACATATTCTGATTGATTAGCTTAGCTTGGAGTTGTCAGCAAAGTTCTTGTTGAAAGTATAGTTAGTGTACATATAAAGTGGTGAAAGTATTACCCCCATGTGACTATTAATTGTGATAATGTTGCCCTTATATTTTGCTTAGCTTCTTCCAGGACCATCTGGCTTGCAGAGGAGAATACCTTCTGCAGATGATAAGCCAATCATTTTTTATGTCAGTACTTCAGATTAATTTACAGAAATATTTTAGTGTGTGATGTTGATGTCAAGCCTGTTGTGTGTTTTGCTATACTGTCTGTAATAGTGGTACCGCTGTTAGTTTGTTAGAATATATTGGACTATAATAGTGTAAGTATTATTTTTTTTTCTTGTGTTTGTGGCTTTTTATCACAGATGATCATGACAGCAAAGGTGTGGGACATCTCCCACATGATGTCAGTGTATCAGCAGACTCTGAGGATGATAGTGGCCAAACAGAGGCACAGACAAGGGGTACAAAGGTTGAATCTGACACTGAGGTTGATATACAGCCATTCCCTGCAATTCCATCAGACACAGACAGTAGGCCTTCACCTACCCATTCCAATGAGCCCACCAATATTGGATAGGTGGAGAACAAGACAATTGATCAACGAAGTGTTGTTACTGTGTCTTCAGTGCCTCTTGACTCTGACTGTAGCCAAAGAGTCAGCAAAGTGCCATGCAGGAGGATTATTAGTAGTACTCAGAGGAGGCCTGCTGTACCTTCTCCACCTGCTCCAGGTGACTCTTCCCATGTCACTCAACATATGTTTAACACCGTCATGGATTCACAGTTATGTTCCCATAGGTGGTCCAGAGAAATGCTCAGAGTTGTAGATGTGACACAGGCTGACATGTGTGACTGCTTCCACTGTGTTACCAATTCAATTGATCAGAAATGACACATTGAAATGTGGGATGTCTGTGATGGAATAAGGGTATATTTCATGAAACAAACATTGTCTGTGGTGGAAAGTCTGCTGGGAGGAGACGGCATCCTCATAGGCATAGGTCAACCACATCATCTGCTGTTAACCAAAGTGGCTGTGCCTTATCATGCTCCCATACTGACAGTACTTCCACTGCTCTGTCAGTGGTTGAGCTGTCCACAGTCAGATATGGCAGGCCATGGGGTCATAGACCTGGGCATCCCTGTGAAGGGAGTTCATCCAGCAGACATCAATCACACTGGGTAGCAGCAATGCATCTGACTGTGGACATAGATGCGCCAGTGCAACTCCTGGCAGAGCCAGTTCTCATGGTCAGGTAGAACAATGATGAACTGCCACCTCTACCATGCATGGCTCATATCTGCCTGACATACCAAGACATACAGCTAGCAAAGAGCTTGGCTGTATTCATGCAGACACTTACACACCAGTTTCACCTGGGGGATCCCTACAGACACACACACACACACACACACACACACACACACACACACACACACACACACACACGCACACACACACACACACACACACACACACACACACACACACACACACACACACACACACACACACACAAAACAGCTACATGGTTCAGCCATGCAGCTTAAAACTCATTTTGTCTCACTGCCAATTGTTGGTTTATCCAAATGTCTGCCTGCTTTGCTTTCTTACTCAACATACTCTCACAGACCTTTTGTGACAGCCTAGGCTTTCTGCCCCTCAAACCAATACCCTGTGTAAGTGATAACTGTGACATATCCCTGTTTATCTTTTGGATGCAGGGATACATACGTTTTGTGTCTGATGCTCAGGGTGCATAGCTCGGGTCACCTTCAGATGCCCGACAACGCGTTTCGCCGACACGGAATCCGACGGGACGAAAACACCGACAACGCAGATGACCGACAAGGTGAGAATCCGACGGACTCGGTAAGTGTGCGATAGAGTGAGGGATTTAGTGTTAGGGAGTGGACAGGTAAGTGTGCGATAGTGAGGGACTGTGGGTTTAGGGGTGGGTTAAGTGAGTTAGGGTTAGGGTGCAGGTAGGGTGTGTGCGATAGTGAGGGACTGTGGGTTTAGGGGTGGGTTAAGTGAGTTAGGGTTAGGGTGCAGGTAGGGTGAGTGTGCGGTAGTGTCGGACCTTGGGGTTAGGGGTGGGTAAGTGAGTTAGGGTTAGGGTGCAGGTAGGGTGAGTGTGCGGTAGTGTCGGACCTTGGGGTTAGGGGTGGGTAAGTGAGTTAGGGTTAGGGTGCAGGTAGGGTAAGTGTGCGGTAGTGTCGGACCTTAGGGTTAGGGTTTGGGTTAGGGATAGTGGATATGTTATGTAGTGTACTGTGTTGTTTACGTGTAGTGTGTTGTAATGGTTTTCGGTGTTTTGCGTTGTCGGTATTTTTTGTTGTCGGTCTTTTGGTGTCGGTGATTAGTGTGTCGGCGAAACGCGATTTCGGGCATATGAAGGTGATCCACATAGCTCACCTAATGCTTAGTATATCTGCATTTGTGGTGTTGAACTGGTTATTGCACCTTTGACTTATATTCGCCTTGGAAAGTTAGACAGTTGATAGCATCAAAATTTCCCAGTTTTATTGTGACTGATCTTGTAAGGGTTGTGAAGTCAGAAACTGCAATATGTCACATTACTTTCTAACTTCTCTCTTTATTGATTTTCCAGTACAGACATATGGTGCTAAACTGAGGGCATGCAGTGATCATCAGTTATTTTTGAGACGTATGAATCTTTGATGCCTGAGGCCTGCTACTAAATAATGGACACATATAAGTCAAATAAGTCTCTGCTGTCACATGTTAAGACAATTTCTGTAAAAAAAAACACCTTTTACTTGCTTATAGTGGCAAGTAATGAAATACAAGGATATGCCACTCATTCATATTATTACAAAATACACTCCAGGTTCAGAACTAAACTTGTAAATGCATCAGTTGCCAGAGTTTTAGTTTAGCACTGCCTTTGTCTGATACAAGCACTACACAGTCAGTATATGGGGAGGTAAAGGTTGTGAAAGTTGCCTGGCATCAATGTTACTATATTTATGTGTATAGGAGGACAATTTTAGGCTCCTAGGTGGTCAGTGAGTGTGCTATGCGTTGTCTCTTAGCCAACACAAGGGCATACTGAGCATGCTTACCTCTGCCTAGACCCACACCAATTGGTGGTTCCCCCCTCCTGACTCCTCATCTGCCTGTTGATGTAGTAACCTTGGCATTGGTGGTAGGAAGTGTGCTCCTTCCATTTGCTTATCCTGCTGAAGCTGTTTTCTCAGGATGATGGTGAATATTTCAGGACATCTCCATGGATTGAACTGCAGGACTCCCCCAGATGTATCTAGGCACTGGAACTGTGACTTCAGCATTCCAAGCACATGCTCTATGGTATTTCTGGTTTGAACATGTGCCTCATTATTGCTTTCTTCAGTGGGTATTTGTGCATTTATTATGGGTGTCATCAGCCAGAGTTCTAGTGCATAACCTGCAAACCCCAGTAAATGACCCTATAGGATATCCCCCCAGTGAACATCTGGTATAGTTGGAAGGTGTTCCAGATATGTGTAATGTTTAACTGCCAGGGTTGCCAGCACACACTTTCAAGAGGATTCCCTTGGCATTACACACAACTTGGTAGTTAATCTTGTGGTACCCCTTTCTGTTTATGTATAGCCTAACCTGTTCCCCAGGTGATGCCTTCATTTCTATATGTGTGCAATATGTGGCACTCAGTACTTCAGGTAGTGTGCTGCATGATAGAACTCATGCATATTTCTGGCCCTCTCCTCAGGAGTACGGAAATATATGTGGTCACTGGCATGTAGGAGATTAGCATTCAGGAACTGATGGAGGATTCTGGATGCTGATGCCTGTGACACCACTAGCATATCCCCTGTTGGTCTCTGAAAGGTATCTGTACCTAAGATTCTAAGTGCTACACATACCTTTGTCTCCTCTGGGATGGGTTCCCCTCAGTTGGCCCTCGCTCTGAGTTGAGGTCAGCAAGGTTGCAGAGTTCCTGTAGTGTGTCCCAATCCATTCTGTAGCAATGTACAATTTCCACATCATGTAGGTTATGAAAAGTTAAACAATGCCTAAAAAATCTTCTCCTTCTAGGCCTAGGTTTAGTGGCAGCAGCAACAGCATTAGCTTCAGCCTGTAACACATACAAATGAATTAAAGCAGCAGCAGCTCCTGCCATTCTTTTCCAGTAGAATCCTTTCAGTGGCTGTATTCCAATAGGTTTTGGAATTTGTAGGGAAAAACAACACTGAGTCTACATGGTAACTATAGCTTTTCGAATAGCTCCATTACTTTGGATTGGTTGATTAGCATGCAGTTCAGCTGCTTATGCTGTAATTAGCATGCCACGGTGTTTACCTTGTTTGCACAGTGGTGCATGCCTCTACACAGTGTTTACTGAATCTAAAACTGTGTGCTACCATGTGCATATTGCACATGGTAGAAACAGGTCATGTAAGGTTTATTGAATTTGGCTGACTATCAACATAGGAAGATAGGCTATGCGTAATTAATAAGTGTTTTCTACAACTCATAAGCCACAACTTAGACAGAAAATGGGCAACATATATTTAAAACAAATGCATGAAAGTTAAATGCTGTGGGTATTTTAATTTGTGAATATTCTGCCTTATTCATATAAACAGCACTATTTTTGTTTGTTTGTCTTATCATTTGATTTGCTTTTTTTCTGCATCACAACACCCTTATGGTACCAAAATCTTGTCTTATCTTTTTCAAAGCTTTGAAGCTTTTATGTTGTGCTGCAATAGCAATTTTGTTATATGTCAAAAAAATGATTAAAAAAACTAAAGCCACAGAAATATTAAGGACTCTTCCCATTTTATTTAAGCCCTGTCTTGGAATGGACTTTTGAATGAAATTTTGAACTTGAAATTCCATTCCACTGGATATGAAAAATATATATTTTTCAATGAGGACAATGGAAAATTATACTTTTATGGGAACAAATGCTCCAGCATCTCACGTGCAGATACCCTTTTGCACCTGCACCCCACTCATTATGTTGTCAGTTCCAGAGCTTTGTATTTTGGATGTAAACAATGTCCCCTTTACAGTGACTCCCTCCCACCCTCCTGCAATGAATGAGTTTTAAAAAAGTTTATCATAATCAGACTGAAAATAAATATACAGGAAACTTAATGAGATTCTAATTCACCAAGCACAATTCAGTGAAATTCAACACTGTGATTGTTCTCCATATGAAATCACTGCTGCTGTTTTTTTTTTTTTTTTTTAAGTAGGCCCTGGCAGTGGTTCCTTTCTTTAGAGAGATTTCTCCCTTCTATGTGTTTGTGTGACTATGTAATTGGTGTATAGATTCAGGAAATATGGCCAGCTTGCCCACTACAAAAAGCGTCACATGTAAGATTTTCACCATGTTTACTTTCTGACTAGTTGCTATTCGACATGTTCTAGCTAGAAAAGTTATTTTGGAAATTTTAACTTCTTTATCAAAGCAGAACGGGGAAATTGGTAAGTAATAATTTTAGAGAACAGGAGGAAAATGAGGCCCAAACTGTGTAAACGCTCTTCCTATAACAATTGTTATTAAATTATAAACCATCAGGTAATAAATCAATGATTAAGGTTAACCTTTAGAACTATTTAACAGATAGACAATTCTATTTGGTATTCTATTCAAAACTAAAATATCATTTGATCTTTTAAATTGTATCTTAGACTAAGCTATATTCATGGGATATTAATTTTAATAAAATAATCAAATAAAATCTGCAATGTCAAAACCAAATGAGATGTTATCTTTTGATAAGCACACAATGGAAACTAGTTATACCTTCTTATTTTCTAGATGACTTCATGTATATCCATTCCAAAGTCGTGCCGTAGTCAAACTGTCAATCCTGTGACAGTGGATTGTAATCAAGCATGCATGTAAGACTAAGTGAACATATACATCCTGCATCTACTGAGTGCTGAGTGCTGAGAGAGGCTCAAGAAGCCCAGTGATCTTTCACTAATTTGAGCAGGTAATTGATGAATGAATGCACCTTTGAAGTCTTTCCAGTGTGATCTTATCAAAGAACTTGGAACTGCATCTACAGATAGTCATCTTTTTCTGACAGTAAGAAACTATAACCTCAACAGGGAGTCTTAGGTGACAATAACATTGTAAATATCTGGAGCAATCTGCATGTCATCAAGTCCTCAGAGAAAATGTCAGATATTTAAAAAAAGGGAAATATTCTTTTCTTTTTTAATCTCATACACCACCCAACCTACTAACTGCATCCTCATTCACTCTCCAAGATGCCCCTATAGCTCCTTATCAGACAGATCTAGATATATTCTTTTGCTGGGTGGACCCCCTAAATTTGTAGAAGGTCAACTTTGCAATAGAATTCTTAGAGACAGGTACTGATGGCCTTATAGTGAATAGCAAACAGATAAGTGTGTATGTGCAGTCATTCTGCAATTACTGGTCAGTTACCCTACCGGAGTGAACAACTTGGAGTGCATGTTTCACATTAAACAATTTGTTTTGTATCATTCCACTTTCTCAGCTGGCCTGTGAGACTACTGGTCCTCTTCAGAGGTTACGCGGGCAGTGATTCTTCTCAAACTTTCCTTAGGATAGAAGACCTAGCTATCAACTGTTACAAGCTCTTTCTACAAGTCATGACTTCAGGTAGCCAAGACGAAACTGATAAAATGTGGAACCATGATGAAACTGATAATAAAATTGATAATGGCACCAGTTCATTATCCTCTGGGAGCTGCAGAATAACTCTACAAAACCATCCTACCCAAGGCACAAGCAGTCACTGAACAAGTGTTCATCTTGGATAAAGTCCATTTCACCTCCTTGGACGAGTCTGGGGAACCTTCAGTATGAGTCTGCTTTTGCATGCAGAATGCTTACTTCTTATTGCATTCTACATAATGCAATTCATTGTTGGTCTGGTTTGCCACTACCATAACCAGCAACAAGTGACCCACATAGAGGTTGTGCAGCTCCCTCTATTGCTTCTTGTATGAATGACAACAGCTATGGTGACCAGATGGTGTAAGCAGGAGCACCAGCACAGCGCCACCTCAGACAGGCTTATGTACAGTACATGGAAATGCATGTATTCAACAGCTACAGTAGGGGTTGCTGGTTGCTGTAATGGTTAAGGTGTTTGCCTCACAAATGAAGGTACAGGGTTTGATTCTCAAAAAGTGGAGAATTGGATAGGTTTAAAATGGCTCACAAGGGCAGCTAACCTAGTACTTGCCAATGAACCAATAAACCAATGAAATTCACTACATGACAGCAGATAGTGTAAAATCACAACAATAAAACTTATTGCATGTAATGTTATCTGTGAGCTTCCATAAGGGAAATATGTTAACTGTAGCATTTAAATATCACTATATGGACAGACTAAAGTTGCTGTCACTGTATTCAGTAGAGTATATACTACTTAGAGGCGACTTATGTCTGATTTACAAATCTAATGGAAATGCTGCACATCCATAAGTAAAATGGGACTAGAGTCACCCATTCCAGGGACCTCAGTCTATCATGTGACATAAACAGGACCTGCTGGAGAGAGAGAAAGATTCATCTTTCAGAGGTTGCCACTCCTCTGTAATAGGCTTTCAATCCATAAACCATAAATTTCTGCTGCAGATTGCCTCGGCTTCTCTCCTGGCTAGTCCTTTGCAGAAAAACCTTGGGCATAGACGATATCTCTCATCTAGTATTTATTTATTTATTTATTTCACATTTGTTAACCAGGATAGTCCGACTGGACAGCAGGTGTCCATTTTCAGTGGAGTCCTGGGGAGAAAAGCTCCAGCATAATTAAAAAGAGAGAATACAATTTTCAATAACATGAGAGAAGAAGTTGTAGATCACTTTAACATAGTATAACAAGTTACAAAACTGTTTACAATAGGTCAGAGTATAGATGTACATTTGTAGGTAGATGTTACAATATAAACATATTTTAGATAGTAGCAATAAGAATTCAATTGTTGGATAAAAAGGTGAAACATTTTTATACAGGATGAGCATAGTTGCTGTATTACACTGATGGATGGGTAAACAGGTGAGTACTTGTAGAAATATTTACAGTATTTACAGTGAGCATTAACATGAGTTCAGAGGAGTACAGTACAGTCTGAACAGTGACCCTATATATTGAGATTTAACAGCTAAGCTTGTAAAGACCCTCAGGTCAATAGCCTAGTGACATCCTATGAACCTATGAACACATACTGTGCATCAATCATTTCTCCACACACAATACAACAATGCATAGTTGATGTGATCATAGCCATCATCATTTGCACAGTAGCACCAATAAGGAAGAAGGTTTTTTGGAAAAAGTGAGCTAGGTTATGACACACAGGGTATGAAGCAATACAATATTACTTCCTAAAGATGCAGACTTAACTCATTTCTGCATATACTAACGAGTAACACCATTCAATGCCAACAGCATTTTGTCCTCCTTTCTTCCCTGTATACAATAACTATAGCAAATCCACTCTCTCCTTAAAAATGCAAAAAAAAAAAAAAAAATTAAAGTAATTATGCTTACTCTAAACATACAAATTCAAGGTCACCAGATGCCCTGCTGTTGTATGCGTACAGTAATGCTAAAGAAAATATATGCTTCCACAGGGAAAACATGTTAACTGTCGCATTTAAATATCACCATTATTCTATAGTTACTTATCAGTATGTCCTGCCAAATCATTTCAGTTACCTATATAGTTGCTCTGCCTAATCTGTTTTTTACTGTTCAGTCACAGCAATATCCTACTCACAAAAATAAATGTTTCTTGCCATCTGGTATAATTAAATAATGCTTTTGTTGAGTTCGTCCAAGCACTTACCAGTATGAGAAGAACACGTCCATTACTGCTGTTTCCCATAATGCATCTTTATTCTTGCAGCACAGGCATCCATTTGAGTCACCTAACATCAATTCAGCTTAATGAACAACTGTCTCACTTTTCGTCCTGGCCACCTGTTCAAGCAACTTCTGCTCCCTTTGTTTTTATGCTGTAAAATTGCACACAGTTAAGAAGCACAGGGCACAGGA
>NC_056725.1:310529957-310547457 GCF_019279795.1 Protopterus annectens | reverse complement strand
TGATTTCATTGCATGACTTGGAAAAGGAATGGAGAATTGTAGACAGCAAGCATTCATGACAGTCAAATGAATCCCAAACAACAAAACTTATTTTAGGAAAAGTAATTGCAAAATATAGCACACTCAACATCATGACAAATCAAAAAACAAAAGACATTGATACATTCATAAAAAAAAAAATAAAGTAAAATTGTGCCGTTACAAAGCAGTAGAGCAAAACAGTTACATCTCCCTTATTTAGTTAGCTTTTACTCACACCCCCTTAACTTTGATTGAATAACTCAGCAGTCATACAGCCATGGGGAAGTCAGAAATTCCACAAACTGCACTAATTTGTAATTATTGAGTTTACTTTGGATGAAACTGACATCTCTTTGAAACACCCTTGAAACATTTCAATTCAAGAAACTTTTCCTGGCACTCTACCAGTGAATATAGCTCCTTAAATTGTATTTAATAAAACTGTATGATCCCAAAAGGAAAATCAAACTATCCTTCATTTCAGTTTTACAGCTTCAATAACTCTCTCCCTTTTACTTGCCCCTTACCACAGCAACATAACTGCATTACTGGCTAATTGGTGAGGATTCAGAAATACTGAATACAGTTGGAAGGTACACAACATGGAGATAAGAGAAACACTAGTTAATTTGCTGAGGAATGTAATAAGCTGTGTATTGTAGAAGCTAGTCATAAAAATAGGAGGGTCACAATGAAGGAAGACATGTAAGGCCTCACACCCATCCTTCTAAGTTTTCCCAAAGGGGGTGCCAAGAACCAATAGAGAAGTTATGATGATGCCCCTCCTCTGGACATTTGGCACCAACATGCCTTATTGTAGTCATGAATGTGAATTAACTACAATAAAGAAAAATACAACAAATGCAACAATATGGTTTTCAAGCTAAAGGAAAGAAAGCAAGAAATGGATTTAATACACATGGAGCCCATTAAATCTAGAGCAATTGTTTGTCCACTTGCTACAAAACTCTGCTTCGGGAAACTGGCATAAAGGCTAATATTCTCCTTGAATTAGATACAATTGTGATTAAGCACACTGTAGTGCACTGTAATTAAGAGAACCTAAACTAATAATATTATGTCTGTAACTTTGCAAAAGTGAGCGTTTGAATTGCTGGCTCCTTGTCAATTCAAAAAACATACTGAGTACTTCATCAGGTGAATTGAGTAATCAAAGGAATGTGCAGAAGTGGTCGGGTAGTGGAAGTATTTCACTTTTGTTAGGAGTTGGGAGGTTGGCATAATGGTTAAGCTGTTTACCTTACAAACACATGGTTCAGGGTTTGATTCTTACATGGGGTATTTGGCTAGGCTTAAAATGGCCCACAGGGGCAATTAGGCGAGTACTAATCTATGGAAGTTAAAAATATAATGCATACTGACAGAGAATATGAAATAAAGCAGCTCTTGAAACTTAGGAAAAAAAGAGAGGATATTTAATATGAGAAGTATGGAAAAGGTACCTGAAAAGGAATATAGATACAAAAGCTTGGATTTATAGAAAGATAGATTGATAGTATAGATATGGTTTACTAACTCAGTCTTAGAACCCATAAGCTTGAACCCATAATCCTGAAATTATAATGTTGGAAGACTGAAATGCTGAAGACCACCACGATGTCTAAAAATATTGCATACTGAATCCCTCTACAATTGGGAAAATAGTAACTAGTGCTAACATGGGCCCTGAAAGGGGCAAGTCCAGGAGTTAGATATTATGGTCTTCATAAATTTGGGGTTTTCAATATTATGTTTTTCAGAATTATGGGATTTATATTTATATTTGATTGTGGTATTCAAGACTGGGATAGTAAACTATGTTTGTATGTATATATGCATAATTTTTAACCATCACATCTGAGTAAAATATTCTTTGAGATTACTTGAGATTATTTGTTTTTCCTTTTCTTCTACTTTGAAACATGGTTGCCTAGCTCAGTTTTATCTCCTATAGAGATATGTTTTGTGGGATGAACTGTATTTCAATGTATTCCACAATATATCAAAGCACACTGTATACTATATTCACTATACCCCAATATATTATGTGTGCACATGCACGCGCACTCACGTGCGCATGTGTGTGTGTGTGTGTGTGTGTGTGTGTGTGTGTGTGTGTGTGTGTGTGTGTGTAAGTGCATGTGCTTGCACATAAGTGTGCATTACTGAGTTAATGTGTAGAAGTGATGGGATTTAATAATTTCCAGAGATAGTTCAAATTAAATAAATTCTGTCCTTGACTGAAACTTTTGTTTGCTGAGCTGTACCTGTTTCTTTTGCTTCTATAATGGAGTTACAATTAAACCTTAAAACGTTTGAACAATTAAGGTGTTTTGTTTTTTCTTCCATAATGTACTTATTTTACTGATGATTTTTTAAGGATTTAGAAGGGTTTCTAAGAACCAAGAAGCAGGTTCTAAGAGCACTGAAGGAGGAAACAGCAGAGAAATGAGAACTGTAGGCACTTTGTATATGATGCAAAAATCTATATGTGAGAAAAAAACATTGTGTGACACTGGAATTTTTTTTTTGAATGAAGATAGAAGAGCGTATTCTCCAAAGTCTGGTTTTACCTACTGTACAGTGATGAATAAGAAAGTTCCTGCATTCTGAAACACTTAAGAGACACATCATCGGTGCAACTGGAAAGCATATTCAAGTATTTGTAAGACTAAACCTAATTAACTGATATTTTTGATCATGTCTAAGTCTTACAGTGAAATAAAATGTTTATTGACTTTCTTCCTGAATATGTGGCTGAGTTCAGAAAATAATTCATACTGTAAGTATGGGGAGCTATTGCAATAAATATTGAAAGACAAAAAATGTCTGTCAAATAAATAAGGATTGCATTTAAACAAGGCTGATATCAATATCATGCTTTAACTGCCAGCATTACAATAAAGGCTGCATTACAAGTATAATCATCAAACAGTGGTCTACAAGTTCTACATGTCAGACAGAATTCAATATATTATCAAAGTGTGATTGAGCAGAATTATAAAGGGCATGATTGCATTTAAGGATGCTGTTACAAGTGTGCTTAACTCTCAAATATGCCTTAGAACTGAAATGCGGTAGAAGCAGCATATAAAGCTTATAGCTGTACAAGTCAGACAGCCTTGCAATGGAGTATATCAGTACGCTAGAATATCAGATGACTAAAGAACATTTGTTCTGAGACTAAAGAAAGTTGTAAGCACATATGTTACATGGACTATGACAGGATAAAGCCTTTGAGAATAAAAGTATTAAAGTATCATATATTTTTGTAAAGATTTACACTCTGTGTGAGGTCATATAAATAATCAACATGATCACTTTATGAAAGAATGTGTTAAAACTACCTAGGAAGTGCCACATTGACAATATGCCCCTAAGAGCTCCCAGTTGATCAGGATTTGGAAACTTATGTGCATAGTGACTTTTCACCAACATGTATCCATTGTTATAGGAAAGTTCTTCTGTATTACATGGGTTATAAATAAAGGGACTGTGTCTAGATCTAGGGATGTCATTGTCCCCTTTTACTCAGCCCTCATTTGGTCAATTATTGAATATAATCCTCCCTTTGACATGTATCTGTCCAGACACATGCAACAACCAAAAAGATATCTTACTAAAAGGATAGATGGCCTAAACAACATGTCTTAAATGGAAAAACTCAAGTACCTGTCACTATACTCAGTTTCCTATAGACTGTTAAACGATGACCTGTGTCTTGCACACAAGGCATCCACCAACCCATTTCTGATGGATTTAATACACAGCAACAAGTCAAATGCAACACAAACACCCCACCTAGGGATCTAAACTTCTTCTGCTAACTCAACAGCATGGTTTGGAGGGACAGGTAAATCTTATAGAGATTGCCACTGTACTTGAACAGACTCCCTATCCACATAAAACAAAGTTCATTCCTGTCCATAGTCAACCACAACTTAGCTCTATGGATGGGAAACAGAAAATGTACCCTAGGTCTGCCCCCCTGTACTACTAATGGTCAGAGGCAGCTCCTAAATGCTTATCTCATGCATGGATGTCCTCAGATTATCCATGGTATGATTCCAATTATTATCATTAATTGTAATATATAATTATTAACCATGGGATAGGTAAGGCCATCCTATAACCACATTGCATAGGTTATTTCAAGCACAAAAAGGGAAAATGACTAGGCTTAAAATGGCCTGCATGGGCATCAAACTCTGAACCTATAAAAGTGTTGCAAGGGATTTAGCAGGTATTCCTTTTCTAATGCAATCTCTAAGAAATGTCTTGAAAAAATGTGAAACAGACATATTTTGTATATAGTGAGTATCATCTGGCATTTTATTTCATTTAGCTATATAGTGGCATTATTTCATTTTATTATTTTATTTATGTTGTTTACCATGGTAGGGTAGTGATCAGCAATGGCCTTTTTTCGACTTATGCCAAGACATTTGCCAGAATACCCCACTCTGGCATTGTGGACAAACTCAAGAGGTAAGGTATAAACCATTATGCTTCCCGGTGGATATCCAGCTGGTTCACAGGCAGGACTCATGAGGTTAACATATACAGAGGCCAGTCACCAGTGGAGTCCCTCAAAGACTGGTCCTGGTATGGCTGCTTTATGGCATCTACTTCTCTGTAGTCATGGCCAATGTTAGGGGCCACTGGGTAACTAAATTTGCAGATGACTGCAAATTAGGAACTGTCATAGAATCACCAATCAACCCTAATATTCTGCAAGAAGGGTTGACTCAGGCAAATAACTGATGTCAGAGCCATTGACTAAAATTAATGCAAGGAAATGCATAATAGTATCCTTTGAGAAGTCAGCAACCCCTTGACAACATACTCCCTAAGAGATGGCCAAGTAGTCATGGATTTGAGGGCACGCATAAGTAGTAATCGAGACTTTGCCCATCATGTCTCTATAACAGAAAGGAAATCATTAAATATGTTCTGCAACTTATAAACAATAGTGTGTAATTTATGTCTAAGGAGGTCATTGTTCCACTGCACACAGCACTCATCAGACTTATCTTTCAGTATAATGCCCCCTTTGATATGTACCTATGCTGGAGCATCTAACAAGTGGAATGTCCACAGAGGTTCCTCACTAAAAGAAAACTGTGTGTAAATAACATGTCCTGTACATTCCACCTCATAGACCTATCCCTGTATTCTGTCTCCTAAAGGCTGATGAAGGGAGATCTATGCCTGGCATACAAGGCATCTTTGGACCCCACTCTGATGGACCACATGCATATATTCAAAACAAACAGCACCAGGATAACCTGTTTAAAGACCTAAACATTTGATACCTATGTCTACAGTTAATGGGCACAGACAGTCTGAATATGGATAATTTTCCAGGCCTCTGCTTGCAAATGTTTCATCTCCAAAGCCCCTGCTTACACTACAAAGGGGAACTAACTTTGTCAGAAATTTGGAATGCATGGCTAGTCTTAAAAAGGCCCTAGTGGTCATTAGCCTAGAATGCTCCTGTGAACCTATGTAATTCAACAATAACAAAGGTACAAATAGATGTGATTAAAAGATAAAAGCAGCAACAAACATGAATTTGATAATATCAGGCAAACAGTGTAGCAACATATTTACATATGTGCATTTGGTTAACAAAATTAGAAAACATGACATTTTACAAACTTGCAAGATGAACTGTGGCTAAAACCAAGATCCAAAAATCCAAACATAGATTAAAAAATAAAATGGAAATCACTGCATAACGCAGCATACAAGGGTTTATTAAGCACTTTCATCCTGGAAAATTTCAAGACTTCATCAGAAAAAATTAACTACAAAATTCACTGAATATATAGTGTGATTAATTACTTAATTAAATAGATAATCACTTCACATTCTTTAAAAAGCAAGTACACAAAAAATATACATTTGTATGTTACCAAAAGAATTTTGTTATATAAAAAATATTATCCAATCTGGGCTATAAATTTCAAAATAGGTAATATAGAAAGGGTTTTGTTTAAACCTGGTTCAAAAATTTAATTTAATAATAATTGCCATTTCTGCTCACATAAGTCAGTATTAAGTTCCCACCACCCACCTCTTGCACATTTTTGTACCACTTCAAGTATGCAAAATCTAAATTTGCTAAAACCATCACATATAACTGAGTGTCTATACAAGCCATTATTAACATTCTGTTGAGGAAATTGCATACACGTTCATAAATGCATTTTCTAAGCCCACATAGTAGTATTTACAAAAGTCACATACAGCCAGATACACTAGTCCTTTTGTCATACAATAACCCTGCCTCAAAAGTACAGGTCTAATCATATTAGGTAGAAGTACAAACAATTCATCCATAATATATTTGCATTGAGAACAATCACATTTTGTGGTGCACTTTTCAAAAGGTCTAACTCTCAACATATTATGATGAAACAAGAATTTCAAGTTTGTGCCCATCTTATACACAAATTTTGGTTCTTTCCCCCAGATTCTGTATTAACTCACTATTTGTCTTAAAAAGTACCCAGTACTTTCTCATTATATCTTTTACTTCTCTTGACCCTTCACCATAAGGTATAACCATGTTTCCATTACATTTTTGTAGAGGGGAAGAGGTCTTGAAACCAACATTTGTTTTACCTATACCTATAAGTGGCTTCAGCTTGGAACCCCATGCATGGGCCACCTCATGACTAACATTGTAGATAAGATCTCTAGGATAACTATTTTCTAAAAATAAATTTATAATAAAAAATATTTCTCTTTTGAAGAGTTCCCAATCCAAATACATTCTTGTTGTTCTCACTAGTTGTCCCTTGAGAATGTTCCTCCTAGTGTAATAAGGGTGCTGGCTGTTAAAATCCAAATAACTATTTGAGAATGTGTCATTCCTAAAAGTAGTTGAGCTAAATATTTTGTTGTCCCTGTCCTTACCTATCCTAACATTAAGGAAGTCTATACTTCCATTAGAACTTTTACCAGTAAATTTAAAAAAAGATGGAAGATTATTCAAGTATTCAACAAAAGCAGTATCTGGTAAAGGGGGATCTCTCCACAAAATGAAAATATCATCCAGGTAACGGAGGAATAATACCCATTTGTTCATATGTTCCACTCAAAAAACAAATCTCCGTTCCCAAGTGTACATTACAAGATTGGTGTAGATGGGGGCACAACTGGCCGCTATAGCTACGCCCTTAATCTGCTTAAAGTAACTACCTTCGAAGATGAAATAATTGTTATCAAGAATGATTTCCATAACACTAACTGCAAAATTCATCATACTACTACTACTTAACACAGTTAGTTCTAAAATTGCCTCCAAAAAAACATGACATTTTGGAAGAGAACTGAAAATGAAGGGGAAAAGGGGCTGAAGAAGAAGATGAAGAAAATTTTGCGATGTTTTTCTACTCAAACACAAAAATAATTTCTAGACATGAAGCAGGGTAAGTCTGACGAGAAATGTTTGCAAAAATGAGGTTTTATGTTATATAAACAAAACTGGTGTGCTTGCTTTGTCTGCATAGGAGAGCTTGTTATTCTCATCTGAAGATATTATATGTAGAGATGTCTTTTATTTTATAGGGAGTTCATGCTATAGTTTACTGGTAAAAACAAGAAGCTGTTTTTGTTGCAGGAAAATTTGATTCTAGAAATTTGTCATGTTATTCCTGACAGACACTGGATCTTTAGGTTGGAGTATAATATAGATCTTAAGGGACGATGAGCTGGGGTGTCTTGCTAGAGAGGGTTGGATATTAGGGAGCCTAATAGAAGGTCCGATCTCTATTTTAAAGGCATTTAGCTGGCTTTTCTTATGGATTATCATTTTCTTTTCTTGGATCTGCAGATTTTGTTTGAGCAAGTTCGCAGTATAATGGAGATTTATTAAAGGCACATATCCCACATTCCATTTGAACAAACAAAATATCTTTGTCTATGGCAGTTCTTGCACCAGAGAGGGTGACTTTCGTATATTTTGTTGCACAAAATACAGGGAAGTTGATTTTTGATCTTGTTTGCTGAGTATATCAAACATTTAATGTTTGATTAAGCCATACACCTAGATACTTGAATGCAGTAGTGGTTGTATGAGGTGTTCATTCTGATATTTTATTTTTGGTGTCTTTGAATTTTTTTTTTCTGTTTTATGGTTAGTTGATTTTATTTAATTTTCCAAGGATTCAGACGTCTTTTGGGAGAGTGCAAAGAAGTAATTATGAAGACGAATCTGTCAGATTGGAGCTGCATCTATAGTTGGCCATGTCATCTGCATGGTGTGAAAGTTCATGGGAAGAATGTTTATAAAAACGGAGATGAGGCATGAAACTATTATGCAGCCTTGTGGGACTCCTGTTTGGTCTGGAGACTGAACAGAAATGAATGACACATTTTTAACTTTGAATGATCTCACAGTGAGAAAGTCTTTAAACCAGGAACTAGCCTACTGACTGCCTTCTGTTTGCATGAGATGATAGAGTATTATTAAGTAGTTTTCTAGAGTGAATGTATGTGTAAGTTTAATAAATTTAGCACCAATGAAAAAAACATTGCTGGAAGAAAAGAAATGGAAGCCTATGAACATTCATATGGATACTGGTCTTGACAATCATAAAATTTATTCAGTAAAGTAAGTGATTCTGCTTTTCAGCAAACTTATTTTGCATTGAAAATCCATACTAGAATTCCTTCAAAACTATTGTGAGCTGCTAGTATGTACTTAGTTAACAGGACCATAAATATTTTTTTTTGACAGAAATTTAAGGAAATGGATCACGTTTGTTGCGAAGAAGTAGATTGTAAAACTATAATTTAAGCTAGGGGCTAATACGGAGTATGCATTCTAAATATAAGACTTTAGAAATCTACTTACAAAATATGAATGTGTGTTTAAAGTGTATTGGTCACGTTCTGAAGTGAGTGCTAAATATTAAATTTGGAGTTGGATATAACTTTTTACCATTTGCAATGCCAAGTATGCATTTCTTGTGCAAAATGTGTATTGTTTTTGCATTTTATTTTATTAAGGACAGCCCCCTGAATGATTTTATCAAAGGTTAAATTCCCTGCTATGACATCATGAAAGACTGAATCGATATTCCTCACAACCTAAATTAATGTATAGACTGCTGTTTTTCCATGCTAAAACATTAGGAGTAGTTTCCTATTTCGTATAAGAATATATTGACACCACACACAAAAAATTAGCATGTGATAGTGTAATATTGGCACTATAATTTAAGCAAGAAGTTGCTCTTCTGAAGATGCAAGTTGGTTGTGTTTACACTTAATGATTTGCACTTGTATGTTAATAATTGGTCAGTACCTAACATGACATCATATTGTGGATATGGTTATAGAGAAATACTAAGTAAACAGTGAAAATAAAACATCAAGCATCACATTATTATCATTGTTTTTTTGCATAATCACTTGTAAATTTAGCATGAGGAGTATATTGGGAAATTAAATTAACTGAAATACAAAGATGCTTCTAAACATGACCGATATACATTATGTTAGAGGTAACTATGTTCAAAATCACTAGATGTCTTATTCATGTTCCAAGAGGCACCCTGCCAAGGTTCTTTAAGGTGAGGTCAGTTCTTTTTATAATGGATGCTAAAGAAGAAGATGGTATGAATGCAATTGAAAGAAAACTATATCAAAATTTTTGAATTTTTCAGAAACAGCTACTGCTCTGGTACCCATGTTAACACCAACAAAAGTTGTATTTGGCCTGAGCATTATCAATTAATTATCCTGCACATTGAATTAAATACCTATTTGCTCTGTTGGTAGGTGAGCATAAGTTTTCAAGATTAGACAATGCGCCATGATTACCAGCAGTTTTTAATTATTTTTTTCTATTCTTTTTTTTTTTTTTTTTCTTTATGGCCAGCCTAAGATTTCCTTGATACGTATAGGAATGCTTTAACATTTGTACTGACATTGACAATTGTTTTATCTCAGAGCACTATCAAATCTGCACTGCAAGATGTGCCATGATTTGAAACTTACCCAACTGATAGCCTAATTACTTGTGCCATCCAAGATGAAATTTTCATGAGCAGTAAAAATATTAAAAGCCTGGAGAAAGCAGGTTTGCATCTGCAGAATGCTGGTTTTATGCATAACTTCTTTTTTAATTAAAGCAGAGGTACATAAATTAGTGCCTTATAGCAGAGCGTATGACTTACATTCAAATCATAATCATCATCATCGACATCTTGTTTTTGTCATTTATACTTGCTTTCATGCAATCCTTCCATATATTGTCTGGATTTTCTCATCTCTTCTTGCCTTCTTCCTGCCTTTCCCAAATCCTTTTTCTTTTTTTTTACCAGATCTTATGCTTTCCTGTACATGTGACTGAACAACCATACATTCTTTTACTTGATCTTTTATGCAACTTGACTACTTTGACTTCTACTCTGATGTCCTCGTGTCTTCACCTGTTCCACAGTCTTTATCCTAATACATATTTCAGGCATCTTATATGTATCATCCCAAATTTCCAGAGCTGCTGTACCTTCAATAACAAAGTTTCTGTACTATACAGAAACAATGGTCACGCCAGTGCCTTCAATACCATACTTTTTGGCTCGTTTTGGCAGTCTTCAGTCATACACTGCCATTGACACTGTGTGCCAGTTTGCTGCAGCCTCTGTGATTCTAGTTTGGATAGTCTCATTCAGGCTTCTCTTCATCTCAACAACACCCCGATCCTCGAAACTGATAACCTGTTCCATCATTTTCCCTTTTATCTCAATTCTTTTCAGATTCTGCTGATTTCATCCAGTTTTACCCCACTTGTCTTCAGTTTTGCATTCCAGTCATCTATCACTAACATAGATTCCTGTTCAGAGTCTGCTGGTAATGCCACATATTTTGCATACAAGCAGGTTTGTTGATCTATTTCCTCTGACTGGTTTGCTAATACACTCCAATACTGCTATAAAGAGGAGAGTAAAGGGCTCAGAACTGAATTCTACTGCACACCCCACTCCCACTGGCAACCTGCCCTGAGTCCAAACACTGTTCATGCTTGTTTCATTGGATACTTGTAATATAACCCTTACTAATTCCACCAATGTTTCTGGGAATTTAAACGATTGAATGACTGTCCAATTTATCTTTCTTGGGACCCTGTCATATGCATTCTCCATGTCTAGGATAACTGAATTGAACTCCTTCCTCTTCTTCACCTTTTTCTCTACTAATTCTCTCTGTCATAGGTTCATAGGTAGATACTAGGCCTATACAAGCCCAGCCAAAAAGGTACCCTGGCTTTTGCCACCCAAGAAAATTATTTTCCTGTGCCACTGTCGAGCAGAGCCACAGAGGTGATCCCTGGGGTGAATTTCCTATTTCCCATCCAGTCATCAAGATTTTTCTTGAATAGTGCTAATAAGGAGCTTTGTTTGATATAGATAGGTAGTTTATTCCAGAGTATGTGAAGTCTCTGGGACAGGAATCTATCCCTCCGGCATGTTCTGTTTATTGTGGTGACAAGGTTTAGGTCCCTAGAGCATGTAGCTCAGAGGGATTGGGATTTCTTTAAGTGGAGCATGTCCATCAGCTCTGGGTTTGACATAGCTTTGTATGTTAGGCAGAGATCACCTCTGAGTAGGCGATATGCGACGGAGTAAAGCTGGAGTTTTTTGAGACGGTCTGCTTAAGGCATCAGTTTGAGGCCGGCAATCCTCTTTGTGAGTTATTTCTGCAGCCTTTCCAGTTGTTGTAGATGTCTTGTGAGGTACATACCAAAAGGGGCATTGTACTCTATAATGAGTCTAATGAGTGATGAGTAGAGGGGAACAATGACCTCTTTTTTTCTGGATGAGAAACCTTTTTGTGATGAGGTGTGCCATGTAGAAGGATTTCCTGACTATTGTGGCGATGTGATTATCAAAGGAGAGACTACTGTCTGCCCATGTCCCAAGGTCTCTTATCACACTTTCGGTGTTAATTATACCACCGCCTATGTTGTAGTTTATGGGTACAGAGTTTTTTTCCAATGGGGATGGCAGTGCACCTTTTGGCATTGAGCTTGAGGCCATGGCTTTGACACCAGGCATCTGTCTCAGTGAGGCCTTTTTGTAGGATGTTCACATCATTAGGAGTTTTGATTATGGCTCCTAGTTTGCAGTCATCTGTGAACTTCATTAGCCAAAGACCTTCTCTGTTAGCCTGTACTTCAGAGAAGTAGATAGCAAACAGGAGAGGACTCAGGACTGAACCCTGTGGTACACACTTGTCACTGGTCTGAAGTCGGATTTGAAGTTTGCTACTTTCACAATGTGGGTTCTGTCAGTGAGCAAGTTGGCAACCCATCTTGTGACATAGGGATTTATACCTAGTTTAGTGAGTTTATCTATAATTACAGAGTGGGGGATGGTGTCAAAAGCCTTGGCAAGATCTAGATGGGCTGTGTGAACCACCTTACCCTTGTCTACGGCTTTGGTCACTGCTTCAAAGATGTCTATCAGGTTTAGGAGACATGATCTGCTTTTACAAACCCAAACTGGGTGGGGTCCAGAGTTTGGAGGTTACCAGTGTCTTTGTTTATAAGTTCCATGATGATACGTTCGATGGCCTTGCAGACCAGGCTCGTCAGGGTAATGGGGCGGTAGTTCCCAGGGTCCGTGGTGGCTCACCCCTTGTGGAGTGGGATAACTATTGCTGTGCGCTATTCAGCAGGCATAAAGCCTGAGGTGAGGCTATGATTGAACATGGTACTTAGGTGGGCTGCCAGTTCGTTCGGTAGTTCATGTAGAACGCAGCTTGAGATGTTGTCTGGTCCCATGGATGCTGTGTTCTTGGCTTTGGAGAGTGTGGTTTTTACCTGTGCAGCCGTGATTACAGGAACTTTGCATTCTTCTGGTATAGAGATGGGCTCTTTAGGGGGTGAGGGGGGGGGGGTAAATTTAGCACTGAATCTATCTGCCAGGATGTTAGCAATATCAGTTGGGTCTGTATATTTAGTGCCATTGTGCTGTAACTCAGAGCAGATCTGAGTGTTGCCATTGAGATTCTTGACATACCTTTAGAATGCTTTGTGGTTGTCTTTAGAATCAGTGGCGATTTTGTTTTTGTAACTAGTTTTGGAGGATTTTATCAGGGATCACAGCTTCTTACTGAGGCTGACCAGGGGCTCCTCCACTCGTGGGATTTTACTCTCTTTTGCAACAGTTTCTTCCTTCTGTTGTACAGTTTGTTTATGGTAAGGAACCACCAGATTGGCTTCCTTTTTTTGGAGGATAGCGTCTTGGTTCTGTTTGGATAGCACGATCCATGCACTTATGTAAGTGCTTATAAAGTCCAATTGTGTAGGATTCAGTAGTTGTAACTGTACTGTCCATCTGCATGGGTGTCATGAAGTTCACCACTTCTGTCTTAAGAAGCATGAAGTTGGCTTTGGAGAAATGTTTTACCATGGTTTCCTTAATGGGGGGGGGCAGGATGTGGATATCTAGGGTAATTAGCTTATGGTCGAATCAGACCAATGAGGCGTTGACTTCAGGTGTGGAACACCAGTCACTCATGTTGGTAATGGCTATATCTAGAATATTGTTGACCCTGGTGGGGGTGTGGATAAGTTGATCCAGGGCATTGGAGTTTATGAATTCCAGAAAGCGTTGAGCGAAGGAGTTGGTACATGAGTAGTTTTCCCAGTTAATGGTGGGGTAGTTGAAAGTGCCCATTATTAGGGTGTTTGGTTGAACCCTAATATTTTCCAGTACATCAAGAAAAGAGGAGTGGGAATCCTGGGGCATGGTGGGTGATCTGTAGCAAGCTACAATGTGGATTGCAGTTTTGCCAGGAGTTAGTTGCACTTGGATAACCTCGGCTGCATTATGCTGAGCAACTAGCCTAGATGTTTGGATATCCTTAATGAATATGGAAACACCTCTGCCTTTGATGTTCCGGTCCACGTTACATGGCCGAAAAATGTAGTATGAGTTATAGCCTGGTAGTGCATGGGGTGCTCTCTGGAGCCTTGAACCAGGTCTCAGTCACTGCACAGATATCAATGTTCTCCATTTTAAGGAGTGCCTCGAGTGAGTGCATTTTGAGATTTAGACATAGCATTGAGTAGCATCACCCTCAGTTTTTGCTTGCCTGTTCCTGTTACTGTGGTGAATTTGTCATTTGAACCTTGCCTAAAAAGGCACTATAGGGGTGGCAAGAACCTTAGCCAGTATCCAGAATTCCAGGGGTGACAGGTGCAGGCCATCTCTGGCAAATCATTGTGGTCTGTTGACCATGTCATCCCAGGCAGACAGATACTGGATCCCTTTAGAATGGCACCAGAAGCTTAGCCAATTGTTTAAGTCAATCATTTTGTCCTTGTACTGCGGCATCATTCTGGGTGATGGCAGAATGCTACTCAGGGCTAGGGTCATACCTGCCTGGGCTAAAAGATCGGAGAGCTCTTCCATGTCTCTTTTCATGTAGTCCAGGGAGGTACGTCTTAGGTCATTCACACCAACATGGACAATGACAGAGTCATATTTGTACTTGTTGTGGAGTGACCTGAGTGTGTGGGTTATGTGGCAGATCCTGGCACCCGACAGGCAGCTGACAGTAACCTTCTCCTTGTTTAGCCTGGTGATTGGGACATCAGTGTACCTGACTATAGAGTCACCTATGACTAGTGTGTTGGGTACGTTGTTTTGCCTTATTGGCTGTGGTTGAGTGGCACACTGAGTCTGTGGGCTATGTGTCATTTGGGTTGTGTTGGGGGGTGGAGGTTGCTTGCATTTCTGCTTTGGAGGTCTCTGTTGCTTGAGCAGATTATTATTGAGAGCCTCCGCGAATGTTTTTGTTTTTCTATGTGTGGATTTTAGTGGTGTAGATTTAGTGAGACTATGTGATGAGTGTGGTGTGGTGCAAGTGTTTACCTTCTCCTCATGACTGTCAAGTTCAGTCTTGATTGGAGAGAACTGTACCTCCAGTTTGGCTAGATAAGTGCATCTCTCACAGGTTGTAGTGTTGGGTGGTAGAAGGAGAGGGTTGTCTGTGTACATGAGGCAATTTCTACATTGCCCCAGGATGCCCAGATTCATCAGATAGACAGGAGAGAACACTGGGAGCTGACCCTTGGACATGCCTGAATAAAAACTATTTTCCTCTAGATAAGTAAGGAAAGTGAGTACAGGTGCTGTTTTTCTCTAAGCAAGTGAGGAAAGTAAGTACCAAAACTGCTTTCCTCTAGGTAATGAGGAAGGTTGATTGCTGTAGTAATTAGTAGGTTATTTAGTGCTTACAAGTTCTGAACAAGTGCTGATCACGAATAAGCAAATTCAAGTGCTAAAACTAAGAATCTGTATCTGGGCTAAACTAGTTACAGGAAAGGGGGGGGAACAAGTGCAAATGTGGGCTTTTAAATCAGAAAGTTGAGAGAGATGGAAAAACTGTCCAAACGGCCAATAACTACAATTTCTGGACCAGAACCACTCCTTATGTGGTAGATAGGTTACCTAGTGCTTACCACTCCCACTGATAAGCTAGAAGGCTTCCCTCCAACACGGAAAGATTGGGGGGGGGGCTCAGAAGCTTACATACAGTCCTGGATATAGCAAATCTGAATTTGGACTACACAAGTTATAGAAAAGGTATTTTATATATATATATATATATATAGATATATATATATATATATATAGATATATATATATACAGAAAAGTAGCTAAAACAGCAGTCAAAACAATTCAAATGCAGTACAAGCTAGCACACTTGAGTATGTAGCAATGTTAGACCAAACAGTTTAAAAAATGCAATTAAATTAAAAATGACTAAAAACAAGTGATGAATGAATCTATTAGGTAGAATGACTTAAAGAGGTGGGACTGGGAGGAGTGTCCCAGATCAAATCTACAGTAAATGCAAAAGCCTTCATATTTAAACAACACAGGAACAGGGAGGTTGGGTATGGGAAAACCAACACCTTCAGCAGAGATCTGAAAAACTATACAGTGAAGCAAAAATAACAGTGCATAACTTTGAAGTCAGCCAGCAATGATATAAAATTAGTCAAACAACAATTACCAGTACACAACTCTGAAGTGCCAGAAAAATATACCCAGCTCTGTATATCTCCAGATAGTTTGAAGAGCACTCTGTCAGGACACAGGAAGGCTCCAGCAATGATATCTTATTGCAAACATTGCATTGGTTGCATTGTGTTTTTATCTGAGTCCAAACTGCTAATTTGCCATCTTAATTTCTACTACTTGGCATGCAGTATGACATGACTTTGATACCTCCAGTTGTGAATGCCCCTTTCTTAAAGCACACTAGAATGCTTATTCATCAGTCATCTGAGATACACATCTCTCTCTGTACTATTATGATTACCCTAAAAATCCATTCCTTCCCTAACATACCCAAAGTCTTGATCATTTATGCATTGTCTTCAACTGAACCTGCTGCTTTTCCTGGCTTCATTTCCATTAATGCTCTTTATACTTCTTCTAAAATGGGTTCTTCTTCCTCTTTCAATGTAATCTATGCATGAGGCAGTAGCTTGCCTGAGATCTTCATTCAGAAGCTTCTTGACATACTCCTTCCATCTGCTTGGATGTCCCCTGAACTGGTGAGCAATTGGTTGTCAGCATCACTTATGAATGGTGTCTGGTCAGTATCTTCTTTATCTTTTGCCTAGTAATCTGATACAGCTTCCTTGTGCCATCCGTTGCATCACTTTCCAGAAACTTCTTTAGTTTCTCTGACACATTGTTATTTGCTATTGTGACAGCTGTCTTAACATCTTTGATAGGCAACCAGTATTCTTTCTTATCCTGGTCCATCTTTTCTATCTCATATTTCTTCCTGCATTCCTTGTCTCATTTTGATAACTTTCTGAACTTCTGTATTCCACAACCCAGTTTCCCTCTGCACATTATTTCTTTACCCGGCCTGGGCACATATCTATTCTATACTCTTCATGTATGCTGCTTTGAGATGTTGCCATTCATATTCAGCTTAAATTATTTCCTGTTTCTTCTTGAGGTGTTAGATCCCTAAGTATTTTGTTGGACTCATATGCTTTCTCTCCAGTCCACTTCCAGTTCTTCGGCATAGTGTCTGTTGACCACAGAGCCTCCCATGACTGCTGAATGCATCTATTTGTGGCTACCATTGCTTTATGCTGGAGGCTTACCATTTGTCTAGGAATGATCTTGCAATCTCTGATTTTATGCCAATGCCTATTTTTAATAGGAAGTCTATCTGAGTTTCATGTTGACCACACATGTCTGCGGCATTGGACCTCATAACACTCCTGGGTAGGAAATAATTACACAGTAGCTCATACCCTGTCAGGCATAACACACCCTGGCCAGCATTATTGTGCTTAGAGAATTGTCTCTCTGTAAAATTGTTGTTTTAATTACTCATTTCCTTTAGTACAATATTATTTTTTAAATATTTCTGATGTAAAATAGTTCCTCTGCCTAATGTTTCAAACTTGCTATAGTA
>NC_056725.1:310434957-310527457 GCF_019279795.1 Protopterus annectens | reverse complement strand
TTAAATTACTGTGATTAGCAACTTATAAATATTCATACCACTTACCAGGTGGTACATGATGACAGGCTATTAGTGCATTCTTGACCTGCTTAAGTCAAAGCCAAACCTTCCACTTCAGCTCCAGTTTGACATTTTTTAAATAAACAGATTTGTTTTCTTATCTTTGAATTAATATCTAAAGAAATGAGGACAGCAAAAACAAAAGTTCCTATACAGTGGGTGCTATTAAGTCTGTGCTTAGTTCAATATACAGGCAAATGTTTAATGTATTATAATGGGAAAGTGTATTAACTGTGAGCCTAGCTGCATAGGCGACACATATAAACACACACACACACACACACACACACACACACACACACACACACACACACACACACACACACACGTACATGCAAATATACTCATACTTATGTATGTTTAACGTCATGGATGGAAAAGTTAATGCAGTCTTAAAACAACTCTGTTTTGAAACAACGATTCCATCAACAGATGGCAGGATTTTTCTATAAGATACAAAGTTAGACAAATTTGTATAAGTGTTCATAAGATTTTTTAAAAATATTATATTAAGTAGCTGAAAAGATACGTTTGATGCACTGTAATAATGCCACCCACAAAATTACTTACCATATGATGCAGATATATGTCTGTTGTTAACAGTTTAGAAACTGACTTTCTGCGTTTTCTTCTCATTTTCTGCCAGTTCATTAAATACAATGGTTACAACAGAACTCTGCTTAATGCTCTGCGTTGTTACCTGAACTTGCATTTTACTAATATTGTTTTTGTATTAAAATGTTATATTTGCAGTTTTGTTTGCTTCTATCTGGAGTACAAGTGTTGTCTTTTGCAGTCTGCTATCATACAATATGTCATAGATGTATGTATGTATGTATGTTTTTGTTTTGTCTTTTGTAGTCTGCTATAATAAAATATATCATACTCTGTACCTATATTTTTGTCAAACCCAATTTATTGAAAATTTTAAAGCTGAAATAACCAAAGTAAGTAAGTTGAAAACCATCATCAGGGTTAATTATAGACCAGTAACTTTAGTATCATGTATTATGCTATGCTTTTCTCACTTCATCCAAAATTGTTGTTTATAATAATGGGGGGAATTCAATAAAGCCTACACAGACTTTTTTCTGTGTAGGCATAGTGGCATGGTGCTTACACAGAAGTAAGCAGATGTGTTATTCAGTAAACAGAGCTGAGGGGCATGCATAAGCGTGCCAACACTTAAGTGTCCGTGGCATGCAAATCACCTCATAAGCCGGTAAACTGCATGCAAATGAGGGTGGTAGAGTTATCCGGAAACCAGATAGACAGTCCTACAGACCATGTGTTGGTGCCTGAATTGTACACAGAAACATTCTGTGTACAGGATGTTAAACAGACAGCAGGGGCTGTAAAAGTGAAGTTAGAAGGGCAGAAATAGCATAGCAGACACAGATATGTGCAAAACTATCCACTGTGTGTCCAAAGCCTAATGGAAAATAATTTGAAATACATTTTGTTTTAATAATCAGGTTATGTTTGTGTGGTGTGCCACAGTGGGCAAACATGCTGTTATGAAAAATAAAAAATTTAAAAAGTTTAAAAACGAAAATTAATAGTATGTGACAGTAATGTATTATAAGACCCTGCGAGGTGTATCTACAATGGTAGACTACTATGGTTGCTAACAGATCTCTATGGAAATGAACTGGGGTTACTGAATAGCAGATCCCATCCGTGTAGGCAGAGAAATGTATTGGTAACCAAAGAAGAGGAAGCTGATATCAATAGGGGGTGTGCTTGCATTCTTTTAAGCTCATTGAAGCTCAGCGGTACCTGTTTGCGTGACGTGGTGCTCTGCTGAGCAGGAGGGGAGTCCAGTGACTGCTAAGCTTTGTTTACCTTCAGGGCACGTGTTTCAGCGTGTTTGCTCAGTGAGCCGCTGTGCTGTGCATTCCTGTCAATGGGGGTGTGTCAACTGATTTATGAGCATTGTTTATCTTTGCAGTGCTGGTTTACATGGTGTGCTGCAGTGCTCAGTGATGAAAGCTGTAAAAAAAATGTCTGAGAAAGCCTATGATAAATTAAGCACCGATGACCCTGTTTCACTTAAACTAGGGCCATTAAAACCCCTTAATGATGTACTTGGCAGGTGGAATGCATTATAGGTAGCCAATCACACAGGCTGTACCTACAGCAGAGCACTATAAAGGTTGCTTACACTGTACAATCTAATTTTACCCCATAATCTGCACCAGTGGAGCAAAGACTTGGGATTTTTAACTGAAGGAATGCTAGAGGCTGCTGCAGCTCTGCTACATCTGTATGTGCTAGATGCTGAGGTCAGTCCTGATGCTGCTGCTGATAATAGGCCTAGACTGAAAAGGAGAAGAGTGCTCAGGCCCAGGGTAAGCTCAAGATTGTAGAGTGCTACAAGGTGGAAAGGGACATACTACAAGAACTCACTGAGCTCTGCCACCATCAACTCTGAGGGGAACCCATCCCAGTGGAAACAAAAGTATGTGTATACCTTGGTACACTAGCTGCAGGTACTTTCCAAAGATCAACTGTGGACATGATAGGGGTCTCACAGGGATCAGCATCCAGGGTACTCTAGTTCCTGGATGCCATGCTACCACATTCCAGTGAGCACATTTATTTACTCCACACCCCTGAGGAGAGGGCCAGGAGTATGTGACTCTTACACAGTGTTGCACACTACCCTGAGGTATTGGGTACCATAGATTGCACTCATGTACACATCAAGGCACCACCCAGTGAGGAGTGTAGAATCTACATCAGCCACAAGGGGTATCACTCCATCAACTGCCAGGACATCTGCAATTCCCAGGCCATTATCATGAATGTGTGTGCTGGCAGCCCTGGCAGTTATCATGACTCCCATGTCTGGCACGCATCACAGATGTACCAGACATTTGCTAGGGGAAGACATCCCGTATGGCCATTTAATGAGGGATGCTGGCTACCCACTGGAACTGCAGATGATGACACCCAAAAGAAATGCACACACAACTACAGAAGAATGCCATAATGAGGCACACACACAGACTAAGAACATGATGGAGCATGTGTTTGGGCTGCTGAAGTCATGGTTCTGGTGCATCAATATATCTGGTGGAGCCATGCAGTACTGTCCAGCCACATGTGCACAGATGTTCACAGCATGTGCCATGCTACACAATACAATTCTGCAGCAACAGCTGCAGCAGGAACAGCAAAGGGAAGGGATACACAGCCCCCACCAGTGCCTAGTACCTCACAGCCACACGTGCAGGGGGACATAGAGGGGGAACCCCTGAGATTGTCCCTGCAGGCAGATATAGGCATGTCCAGTATGCCCTGGCCTTGGCCAAAAGAAAACACATAGCACATGCATTGACAACCTAGGGCCATAGGGATTGACACCTTACTCTGACTCCCATACAGATACTGAAAATGATACCAGCCAACTCACACAACCTGTACGTCACCATGCATTGGCTGTATACTGCATGCATCAGAGAGAGACAGCCCCGAACTACAGGTCTGTCAACTGCTGCATTAGCAAGGTAAGTCACCCTCCTATACACAACAGACAGGGTACTAGACTATGGTAGCATATATATGAATCTGCCACATGAATGCAAGGGAATATAGTAGGCTAATGGGGTACTTGCAGAGATTTATAGTGGGCTACTGGGCTACTTGTAGAGATCTAACAGCCACTTGGGAGAGCAGGTACTCTGTCCAATAGTATGTACTCCATAATATTCACTAGGCCACATGGCTGGAAACTCCACTATATTATTCAAGGGAGATACCAAACAGTAGGGTCACAGGACAGTTGCACAACTGTTTATGTCAGCAGAGCATGGGCTGGTCTTCCCCCACCTCCAACACATCAGTGTTCCCATGCAACTGCTGTAACTGTAAGTCTACAATGATATATCAGCAGAGCAGACAATTCCAGGGCTGTGACATAGAACCTGGCCACATGTTGTATTTCCCACATAACGCAGGGGTGATAGTGTTTGTCTGTATATTGTTGATAGTGTGAGGAATGAAACCTCTCTGTCTAGTGGCTGGTATGGCTCACTGAGCTAGGGACAGTGATGGTTTGAATCTGGCAGCATCTGCATCTTTTGCATATGAGGCACTGTATGGTGGTATTCTCACAGACTGTCATAACCCTGTTACTGCAAGAAAGCTGGACAAAGTCAAAGTGGATGGGGTAACAAAGGGCCAAACGTACAGACAGACATTATACATGCTCTGAGCTACCTAGAAGATGGCTAGTATAACAGCAGATTACAACAGGTCAGATTAGTTGCAAGATGTAAACGTCATGACTTAAATGTGTCACTAGTTACAATAATTCAGTGACTGCATTTTACAGTATTTTACTGGAAAACTACAAATGTATGAGGAACAGAGCAGACATACAGTGTGAAATGCTGGACATTCTGCAAAAATGTACAGGGAGAGGTATGCAGACTGTCACCTTGTGTGTGGTGTTACAACATGTACTCCAGTCACATCATACCTCTCAACCTCTTAGAGCAAGAAATCTTGCCAAAGCCATGAATAAAAGTGGGATAAACATCCACAAATATGACAAGTTTTAAATATTGCTCTTACAAACATACAAAATTGACAGAATAACAGATCTTGCATTAGCATGAATCTCCTGATATGTATGGAGTCTGAAACTCAAATGTCTGTCATTATTTCTTAACTTCAATCTTTAATGATTTGCCACTATTCTGCCAGAAAAAACACAATGTTATATAAAATGGACCAAAAATATTAGACAAACGTCTGGACATTCTGTGAAAATCTGTACAGTTGAGAGGTATGAGTCACATATTAAGTTCAGCAAACTGCCGGGAAATGCCTTGGGCAATATCAGAGAAGTGCTGTACTGTATAAGCAGGTGCAGCAGCCAATGGTCTGCAGCACACAAAATCAAGGACTGGAGTACAGGTAGCTCTGGTCTGGAGTCACCTTGTAAGAATTGACACTCACAGTGGGCATGCTCTGACACTTAGGCTAACTTGAGCCCATGTCTGTTGCCTCTTCTGCCCAAAGACTTTTTATGTGGAAATATGTCTAAACATAAAGAAAGCTATGTATACATATCTGTCTCTCCCTATCCCCCTCACATATGATTAGTGTATCTAACAGTATGTGGCTCTCACACACACACACACACACACACACATATATATATATATATATATATATAAAGTAGAATGATATATAGACTCTCCACATATATCTACATAACACATTTACATAACATACACTCACAGCAACAGTTAAGGTGACATCCTTGTTATGCACATTTATATATATATATATATATATATATATATATATATATATATATATATATATGTGTGTGTGTGTGTGTGTGTGTGTGTGTGTGTGTGTGTGTGTGTGTGTGTGTGTGTGTGTGTGTGTGTGTGTGTGTGTGTGTGTGTGTGTGTGTGTGAGTGTGTGTGTGTGTGGGGGGGGGGGTTGTACGAATGTCCCCACATAGCCTCGGAATGCTGGGGTTATCTGCACTTACACATCACAACAGTTGTCAAATGGAGCCAGACCAAGGCCGCAACAGTGCATAATTAACTCACCCACAGACCCCTGTGACTACAGAATGTCATCCTGTAGACAGACACAGGTAAGCAGGTGGTGTAATGTACACTGGTTGGAACGCATGCCTTGGACAGGCCATATTGTCCCTGGCCATATGTCTGCCTATCAAATTGCAACCAGCCACATATGGCCATACTGGTAATTGTACACATATAGCAGGGATATTAACAGGTATCCCACTCCTAGGACACTAGATACAGTAAGAGTATCAAGCAGTATCACTCTGTAGACCACACATGCTGTCTAACACAAGGCCACTTTGCATACTACACAAGTACTATGCCTGCATCCACATATATAACAGACATAACCTCTGGCACATGCAATACGTACTGCAAGTTATAGTGTGTCATAGTAAATAGGTATGGGTTTTACTCTCACATCAGCTAACTCTGTGTGTGTACATATATACCAATGCAGCACTATAGACATCCCCATCTGGCATATGTCTGTGCAATGGTTATTCATTTTATAGCCCTGTGACTAGCTGCTGGCCTCCTTTACAAGGCCTGCTGATGTCATCCACCTTAAGAGCGCTGGCTAGCAATCTAATATCATGTAAACTCTGTGGCACATGCAATAAGCACTGCAAGCTAGAGTTTGTTCTACTAGACAGGTAGGGGTTCTAATCTCACATATCCAACTTGGTTGTTTGTGTGTTTGTAAATATACCCCCTTGCAGCACTACAGACATGCCCAACTCTGTGCAATGGTTATGCATTTTATGGCCTAGAGACTAGCTGCTGGCCTCAACACTGGCATCCTTTACAAGGCCTGCAGTTGTCATCCACCTTAAGAGTGCTGGCTGACAGTGTAATATCAGATAAGCACCATGGTGCATGCGATAAGTACTGCAAGCTATTATGTGTACTACTGGATAGATAGGGGCTCTAATTTCACATTATCCAACTTGTGTGTGTGTAAATATATCTGATAGCAGTACTATAGGCATATCATCTGGTCTATCTCTGTGCAATGGTTATGCATTTTATGGCCCTGTGACTAGCTTCTGGCCTCAACATTGGCCTCCTTTACAAAGCCTGCTGATGTGATCCACCTTAAGAGTGCTGTCTGATAGTCATGCTATAAGTACTGCAAGCTGTAGTGTGCACTACTTGATAGGTAGGGGTTCTAATCTCACCTCATCTAACTTGTGTGTGCATAAACTATCCCCTTGCAGCACTACAGACCTGATCATATGAGCTATCTCTGTCCAATGGTTATACATTTTACAGCCCTGTTACTAGCTGCTAGGCCTAAATTGTCTTCATCTACATAAGCATAACTGCTGTCTGCCGCCTTCTAACTTTTTATGTTTAAAAAACCTGACACATATCAAGGGTAGCAGACCTTGTTAGAAAGTATGAAAGCATGATTATGCTGACTGGCCCCATTGTCCCTGACACACTGTTCTACACATATGCACCTATGGGGCCATGCATGTATGCTGGCATACATTGCTGACATCATATTTCTGCTGTGCTGCCATGTCATCCTGTGCTGCTGTATTGCCACCAGGTGTCCTTAGTTTAACCACTCAGACTCCTGAAAAAGAAACAAACACAGGTATGTGGCACAGCTGTCATTCTGTAACAATACCACCAGTCTAACATCATGCAACAAAGATACACAATGTTTGATGTGTAGTCATGACACATGCCAGCATACAGTACCTGTTGTGGACCACTACTGCCATGGCATAACAGTACTGTACTACATAAGTAGATGTAAAGTAATATAGTTATCATGTGCATCAGACACATATTTGCATGTCCCTGCATTGTTGGTACGGATGGCAGGTATGTGGCACAGGTATCATACATGCACAGGGTGTAGTGTGGGGGTGTCAGAGGTGTAGGCTGTGCCAAAGAGGTGACAGCACATGTGTGAGTCAGGAAGGGGTGCTGGTTAGATGGGCCATGGAGAGTTACCATGTATGCCTGTTGGTGACCTGCATGTAACAGTGGCGTTTGAGTGTGTGTGTAAACAGGTAGGCCCAATGCTAGCCCTACACATGTGTATGTTGGACAGCTATGGACTGTACACAGCCTAGAACACATAGGGGGAGTGTGAACACTTTGGAGGGCAGCAAGCCGTATGTGTAACTGTGGCAGCTGTGTCAGCCCTGTCATTACAGCAGAGCCAGGATAAGGTTACACTTTACAGACCAATCAATGCATGTGCTTAAGGTACATCTGTTATGCAACAATGCCAATAACAGAACAGTAGGCAACATATAGTTAGGCTATACAGATATGTGCAGTGGGTTCCTACCTGCAGGCCTCTGACTTGCAAAAATGGATAGCAGATAATTAAGTAGCAGTAACCTGTGGGGATTAAAATTGATTGGCTCAGTCATTACTTGCTGTCTTCACAACAACGTAATTGAAGTGCAACACAACACTGGATTTGAATTCAAGGCTGTGTATGGCAAAATGTACTGCATGCAAGTTATTTAACAGAATGAAGTATGTGTATTTGCAAGATACATGTGCACATAAACAGCCTGTGAGAAACATTTCTACATCCATGATTATGTGCGTGGCTTTATATGGTTGTATTTCTGCACCAGGGTCCCAATTGTACATGTACTTTGCCATTGCTGTCTTAGCAGATGTCTTTCCACAAGTTGCTAATAAAAGGGCACATACACCTGCTATCACAAGCCTCACTGACATCCATTAGTATATGTTTTTCTTATTATTTAGTATTTCACCAGAGTCCAGGGTACAGTCTTGGTTTTCACATTAGTGTTTTATTTCAGTTGCATGCATAATGACTGTAATTAGCAATCAGTATGGAATGCTGGAAACACCTGTTTAACTTAAGGCCTGTGTAGCATGGTGGGTTAATGCAGTGTGCTATAGTTGAGAGGGGCCTGGGTCAAACACTTGGTACTTATTTTCTATGTGTGAGTAACAATGTAATAGACACATTGCCATTAAAGTTCTTTATAGCTCATTAAAGCTCAGTTAAGCTGAGCTAAGGGAAGCATCGCAGTGTGCCAACCCACACAAATCCTCGCTAACCCGCCCTAAAAACAATATAAAGAAAAAAAAAGGGAGTGACAGGAAAGTGGTGAAATGGGAGCAAGCAGGGGGAAAAACAATGTATTAGGCAGGTAGGGATGTGCAGGACAGGTGCTAGAAAGAACCATAGCTATCCATTTTTGTACAGCAATAGCTGTGCATTCTGACAGGTTTTGTTTACGAATTTGGGCTCTCAAACCCCAGAGAGAGGGGTGAGGACAACATTAATGTGTTGTCAAGCCAATTGGCCCAAATTAGTTGCATGCAGTGGGCACATGTGCAAAATGGAGAGCTATGTATGGAGCAATATTTTTTGTGGGACATGTATGGAAGGGACATAGGTACATGTGGGTAGGTATGTTGGATAGGAGAAGATGCGATAGACAGACAAGACAGACACGACAGACATGACAGCAGACAGGGGAGGTGTGTGACACATGAGGAAGTAAACACTTTTGATTGGGAGGGAGTTGAATCAGAATTGCATGTGCCTCCAGACAGCAGTAGCGTGACTGACATCTCCACCCATGTGTAGTTGACACTGCTCCCTCACTGCCCCGAAGGTGGCTGTGCTGGATGCTGGGTGCCAGGGACAGCCTGCCTCATTAAGTTGGCCAGTGTGCCTTCAATCTGGCACAGGCGATGTTCATAGGTTCGGTGAAAGATCCTGTGCACCATGACTGGTAGTTGCTCTTGGGTGACTGCAGCCTATCTGCCACTGCTCCCAGGGGGAAGCCAGGCCCCATCCCCTGAGGCAGTTCCACCCAATGCAACAGGTGGTACACGGACAGCAGTGGGGGCACCACTATCCTGACATGCTGTGGGGATGGAGGTATAGCAATAAGTATAGTTTAGTTATGAACAAAATATTGTTAGTAATAACAACATGCCAGAACAGTGGAAATAACCCAATTACATATCAATGTATATTATATGAAACACAACAATAAATAACAGAACAGTCGGTATGTTAACAGTTTGCGAGTAACATTTTCAATGTAAGGCCAGCAATATAGGTAATGCAACAAGATATGCTAATATGCAACCATTATAATACATAACAATAATAAAGCACATGCCCCAAAATACAGTTAATGTAATAATATATGTTAATAGTAGACCATAACCAATGAATAACAATAATAAATAAATGAAGATAAGGTGCAGGGAGAGAGAGAGAGAGTAAGAGAGGGAGAGACAGTCCATTAGTACCATTATAGACTATTTACTTGACAAAAGTACTACTATCTACTCTATGGGTCTGTCCGTTCTTTATGTGTATAAGTTCCCTATAGCTGCTGTACCATGTACATACCTGTCAAGCTATTCACATGGGACAGTATTGGCCAAGCAGTAACAACTGCAGGTACACAACTACACAGAACACTTGCACATCAGGTGGACCTGTATAACTACCAAGGTGTATTGTGGGCTGTTGTAGTGATACTATGCAATTTAGGTAATCATTTTGATGTTAATCTTGTGACAGACAGATTAAGCACTGCTAATTACATTACCTGACAGTGTGACACTTGAGATACATGTTTGTGTACAGTACAGAAACTAAACAACTATCATGCCTTGCTTGGCAGGCATGGGGATAGACCCCAATAGCAGTGACTGCAGAAGACATCTGCATCAAATGTATGAGCTGACTGCAACAACTTTTAAAAGACACTCCAGGCATACAGCCATACCAAGATTACACATTTTATTTCTTTTTTTCTATTATTATTGCTATTATTATTATTATTATTATTATTAGTAGTATTATTATTATTATATATTTCTTTTATTTTATGCTGTATTTTCACATTCTTGCTAATGATTTTAACAGTTTGTGACTTCTAAACACACAATTATTTACTCATAATATGGGCTATGTCAACCATTTACATGTAGTTCCTGTGGAGAGAGAATCTGTAAACATTTTGTGACTGATACTGTAATATTTAATGCTACATAGCACTGAATTCAATACCTGGTCTGTGTGTAGCAAAATGTACTACATACGGAGCATTTACCAAACTGAGATACTGAGTCACTGCTGATTACTGACTGACTGATATTTGCCTAGAGCTCACCTGGAACCAAAATATGACTTGGTAGTACTACTAGAGTTGTATACTAGACTGCAGTGACAGTAGAACACACTTGCATTAAATACAAGCATGACTGGAATAGTAGGTAACCTATACATTACTATGTAGAATGCAGGTGTACACAATATTGTTAGTAGGTTGAAATAGCTGTGATGTCAACAAACAATATCAGATCATGGGTTAGCTACCTCACCCATATTCCATGCTTACCTGCTGTTTGTGGATGACAGAGCATAATGTGAACAATATTGGTCTAGAAATAGCCTTGAATGGTAATATATGTGTTAATACATTTGTCAGCCATTATATTTGCATTCTACAGCTATTGCAGCATTATAAAATAGTTATAACAAGGTGTCGGGATGAACAAAGACTGCAACTATGTAAATGCATCCAATAAAAAACAGTATCTTCCACAATATCTTGATTTATTCAAAAAACAGAAACAGTGGTAAGTGCTTTCACCCTGACAGGGCTTCCTCAGACCATATATGAACATACACAGCCATTCATAATTATAAAGAGAAAAAGGCGCCAAATTAAAAATAATCCATTTCACTAATTAAAGTGACATCTTCCTATGAAGCAAATTACATAACACAGATAAATACATTAATATATATATATATATATATATATATATATATATATATATATATATATATAGAATATATATAAAAATGTGCAAACTTATTGATATGCATATTCATTAAAAACATCATCAAAGTCTAAAAACAATATTAAAACACTCTGACAATGATTTTATAACACAAGTGAGATGCTAACTCCTATGCCTAGCCCCCCAAAAAAGACAATCCATAAAATCCACTATTACAATACAGGTCTGCAAACAGAAAACTGATTCCTATATCTAACCCCCATCACACAACCCCAGTTCCTAAAGGTACTATTGCAGAACAAAGCATCAACTACAGCACTACTATCAAAGCCCTCTCGATTTAAGAAAGGGCTTCAATGGTATCTTATTTAAACCTGGGAGGGTGTCAGCCTCAACCTAATGATCCAATTTGCTTCATGCATCTCAATTCTATTCCTTATATCCCCTCCTCTGTAATGGCAGGGGATAACTTCCATAACTCTGAAACTAAACTCATGTGTGTCATCAGTGCAACTGATATGTTTAGATAAGGCGTTGACAGTGGATCTAATCCTAATTTGATAAAGATGTTCCCTGATTCTGTCCTTAAGCCTGCTGTCTGTCTTTCCAACATAGAATGCCCTGCATTCTGAACTAGATGCAAGGTATATCACATGTTCTGACATACACCTGGCAGTGACTTTAAATTCATATCTCATACCATTATTAGGTTGTATAAAGGTAGTGCTGGAATCAATTCATCTACAAAAACTACATTGATTACAGGGTAGTGTCCCTATCTGCTCATGGCTACAACTACTTTGTCTAGGACGACACAGTAACATCTTTAAATTGGGTTTCTTCTTATACACAAACTGCGGGGTTTCCCCTATTACTTCTTTAATATCAGGATCCACTGTCAACCCCTCCCAATGCATTCTGATTACATCCTTGATATTCCCCACATCCTGAGTATAGTACAAGGGCACTCTGATCTTGACACCATGGTCAGATACAGCTAAAGTCTCATGCTGATCACTCTTTGTCTATACTCCTACTAAGTCTGAAAATATGGACTAGCTCTGCCAGCTCTTAAAGCCGAAAGGCCAGACATACCTCTCACTATATCTTCCTCCTTATAATCTCTTTCCATAAATCTATTGCATAGATCATTGTGCGGTATCAAAACCCTAATCTAAAGAATTATACCATGAGGCCCTCATAACTTGACCATTCGCAATATTCCTGAATACGTATCCAGGATGCATACTGTTGTTGTTGTTGCCTTTCGTCTTTTCCCGGTTAGGGGTCGCCACAGTGGAACTCCGGTCCACTAATGATTGGCAGTAGATTTTCATGAATGCCGAGTTGCCAGCTCAACATTCAACCTTCAGCGAAGGCACGCCCATTTATGCATGTCTTTCGAACACCCACCAAACCACAGGGAGGACATGCAGACTCCACACAGAAGGCACTCCCCGCACTCCAGCCGAGAATCGAACTGGAGAACCTCTTGCTGTGAGGCAACAATGCTACCGCTGCACCACAGTGGAAGTCACATCCAGGATGCATACTGTGTCTATGTAAAAGAGCATTCCGATGGCATGCTTTCCTATAAACTCCTGTGAGAGGGCTTAGATAGTAGTGCTATATTTGTTGCTTTGTTCTGCAATAGTACCTTTAGGAACTGGGGTTTTGTGGTGGGGGTTAGATATAGGAATCAATTTTCTATTTGCAGACATGTATTGTAATAGTGGATTTTATGGATTGTCTTTTTTGGGGGGCTAGGCATAGGAGTTAGCATCTCACTTGTGTTATAAAATCATTGTCATAGTGTTTTAATGATGATGTTTTTAATGAATATGCATATCAATAAGTTTGCACATTTTTATATATATTTTATATATATTAATGTATTTTTCTGTGTTATGTATTTTGCTTCATAGGAAGCTGTCACTTTAATTAGTGGAATGGATTATTTTTAATTTGGCGCCTTTTTCTCTTTATAATTATGAATGGCTGTGTAAGTCCATATATGGTCTGAGGAAGCCCTATCAGTGTGAAAGCGCTTACCACTGTTTCTGTTTTTTGAATAAATCAAGATATTGTGGAAGATAATGTTTTTTATTGGATGTGTTTACATAGTTGCAGCCTTTGTTCATCCCGACACCTTGTTATAACTACTTTATTAGTTACTGGATTGTGTTTGGTGTATGGGGCGTTTTCTCCTAGGGTGACAAAATTTTTCTGGATATTGCAGTGTTATACTTGACTGCAGCACCTTACCTTACAGCTTGAATGCGTACAGGTCTACTGCAATGTTTAAAACAATACAAACCTAATGTATACAATTTACCTAGGTGTTATTGATATTGGTTCATGTGTTATTGCAAAACAGTTGTCAGTATTAATTTCTTGCAAAACAGCTCTAATTCCACCCTTATTGCACTACAGACTTTATTATACATCAATGCAGTTATTGGTATTGCTTTGAGTATTTTATTGCACAACAGTTGTCATTATTCAGTACTTGCAATGCAACTCTAATTCCACATTTATTGCACTACAGACTTTATTGTATATACTTTAATGCAGATAATGGTATTGTTTTCATGGTTTTATTGCACTACAGTTGGCTTTATTCATTTATTGCACTACAGCTCTAAATCCACACTTATTGCAACACACAACTTACTGTATATACTTTATTGCTTTAATGCTTTACTCTTTCTTGTTTATTTCAGTACAGTTAGCATAGTGCATCCATACTCACCACACTCACAGCACAACCTTGCCAAGTAACTGGCATGCGCCTTGATGTTATGAGACCTCTCCTCTGCAGTTGTTGGGAGAGAAGCACAATATTATGTGCACCAGTTTAGCAGATATTCAGATTAGATATTGGTACAACAGAGGTAAAATTACCTACAGACTTGTGGGGCAGTCCCTGCTCGAGCTTCCTGGACCCAGGTGTCCAGAAGATCCCCCTTTCTTTGCTTCAGGTCATCATGGTGGTGACAACACTGGTCATCTGTGTGGGGGATACCAGTAACACTGGTGAGTTCCCTTGCCAGCCAGACCCACGCCTCCACCTTATACTCTGAGCACTGGAAACTTCCCTGCAGCAGCTGGTCCTCATGTTTTTTTTTTACTAGGAGTACAGCCATGACCCTGTACTCCAGAATGGCCCAATGCTGCACCCAGAAGCGTGCACCCTCACAAATGCCTGCCATAGCACCCTTCAGAGACAGAATCCCAATGGATTATGCTGTATTCCAACCTATTGGGCTTAATATAGCCTGTTTTCTCACCCTTACACACCATTGGACAACATTTAAAGATGTGGTGCATTGCCCAGTGCTGCTGAGCTGAGCAGTGCGAAACACAAAGACTGATATGCTTTGCAGTCCTTAGCAGTGCGCAAACCAGCCAAGCAGAGCCAAGCACTGCATAAACATTTTCAGTCATTATTGAGTTTATGTCATTCTTAGCAGGTCTTAGCAGAGCTTAGCAAAGCACAGAAGGCCAGAATTAAAAAATAATTGGCATAAATTGTATTTGAACAATAAGTGCTTTATTAAAACCCTGCACCTCCTGCTCATGATGTCATACCTCTACCCATTTAGCTATGAGGATATGTAGGATTCTGCTATACTTTGCATATACCTCTGAGCTACTAATAAGCACTGCTGAGCACTGTGGTGTGCTGTGCAAACCCACTCAGCTACACTTAAATATGCCATTTAATGAAATAATTATATGCATCCAGTTTCTATTTTCAGATGTCTGGCAGGTGTCTCGGTGCCACTTAGCATTTCTGCTGTACACACAGTGCTGTGCAAACATGCTTTGTAAAAAAAAAAAGAAAAAAACATTTAAAACAATAAAATAACATTGACATAATACAACTGGATGGTGCAGGGAGTGTCTTACTCATCTGCGGATACAGTTGGCGCTACACTCCCTGCAGTAATTCAATAACCATGTTCCACAGCTCTTCCTCAGCAATGCATCATGATTAATATGCATGGTGCGCTGCCTAGGGGGAGCCATGTACACTGACACAGTAACATTCCATGTAGGCGCTACACTATGCTTACATGGATTTTATTAAATCCTGGGGACTGTCTTCAACTGCTTTGCTCTCACGTTGTTAGAAGCAAGTCAGGTCACTGAAGGCAAGTTTTGGCAAACATAAATATATTAAGTTCACAGAAACTATTTTCAGCCACAGTGCAGTTTGCCTTTTCTCCACTGTTGTTGCCTTAGTGATGATATATATATATATATATATATATATATATATATATATATATATATATATATATAGTTATACACACACACATATATATATATATATATATATATATATATATATATATATATATATATATATATAAGTTTAGGAGGTGTGGGAATTTGTCCAACCTCCCAAAAAAATGCTTTCCTCAGTATGTTCGTCAGTGGCAGTCTCATTGAACATTTTTTAATGTATTTACATGCACTGAAACTGCCTTTGGTGAATCAACATGAATTGACTATGTCATATTCAACATTGGGTGGTAGTCTTCACTCTGTGAAATGTCCAAATATCAGTAGATATGCTGTCTTACTATGATGTCTGACAGGAATTTTGTTAATAAAGTAAAACAAAAGTATGCATTTTCTATCAGATTTTAGAATATTATTGTCATGTTCTGTACTCCTGGTTTTAAACACTGAAACTGGAAAGATGAAGGTTTCTATTCTACAATTATTTGCACTAACATTTATAATGTCTGACATTTTACAGATCAGTTATTTAATAATATTGTATAATGTGTGTTCTTTGTTGTAACCACACCAAATGAACCCTTTAAATCCTTGGATTCCATTGATATTTTTCTTCATGTAATACTTCATTAAATTCAATGACTGACTGCTAATGACATCATATTGAAATGCAGTCTATATTTGTACTACAGACATTATCTACAATAAGGACAAAACTTTCAGGTGGATTTCACCAGATGTCATAATGATTCTCATTTGCAATAGACAGGAGTATGAAACCCACTGTTATGTATGTGTTTTGCTAGTCCATTAAAAAAAAAAAAGAATTGAAATAGTTTGGAGAGGTGTGATATATGGTATATTGTTCCCTCAAACCTGACTCTGTATTGCTTATCTGCAGATGAACATAGGAACATAGGATCATAGGAAATTACTAGGCTAATGACCCTAGGGCCATTACAAGCCTAGCCAAGTTCTTACCCTTATTTCCATCATCAGTACCTATTGCCCCATCCAACAGAGACACAGGTGGAACCCCCAGGGTAAATTTACAGCCACCCATCCAATCGTCCAGATTGCATTTGAAGAGGGCCAATGAGGTGCTCTGTTTGACATGAAGTAGGAGTCTGTTCCAAGGGTGCAGTAACCTCAGGGAGACAAATCTGTCCCTCCAGAAGGTTTTATTAATGTCACATACCCGGTTAAGGTCTTTAGAGTGAGTAACTGTTGTACCATTTGACTTTCAGATATGAAGCATTTCCAATAATGCAGGTTCATAAGTTCATAGGTGTTTACTAGGCTAATGGCCACAAGGGCCTTTTTAAGCCTAGCTATGTATCCAAAATCTTTGACAAGTTCTAATACCCTTGATAAGTGTAAGCATGGGCTTAGGAGATGAACCATTTACAGGTTACCTGTGTCCATTAGAGTCATAGGTGCCAAACCAGAGATGAATTTCTGCTTTCTCATCCAATTGTCCAAGTTGCACTTGAATTGGGTTATGGAGGAACTCTGCTTCACATGGATGGACAGGGTCAAAGATTGCCTTATATGCAAGGCAGAGATCACCTCTGAGTAGACTGTATGAAACTGAATAAAGTGACGATGATTTCAGATGATCCCCATAGGACAGATGGTGATGACATTTAATTTTCCTTGGGAGGAACCTTTATGGTTTCTCCAGTTGCTGCAGGTGCTTAGAAAGGTACATGGCAAAAGGGGCATTGTACACAGTTATTGGCCTGATGAGGGAAGAGTATAGGGAGGTTATAACTTCTTTTTTTCTGTAGGCAATTCCCTTACTTATGAGATGAGCATTATAGAATGCCCTTCTTTCCACTGTGGAGACATGGTGGTCAAATGTAAGGTTACTCTCAACCTGTGCACTCAGGTCTCTCACCACTGAGTGCGTACTTAAGGTATTGCAATTGATGTGGTAGTTAGCAAGAACACCACTTTTACTGAAAGGAATGATAATACATTTTTTGCATCGAGTTTAAAGCCATGAATTTGACACCAGTCATTTGTTTGTGTAAGACCCTCTTGTAGGATGTTGACATCATTTGGAGATTCTATGACCACTTCCAGTTTGTAGTTATCAGCAAACTTTGTCAGCCACAGACCTTTAGTTTTTGCTTGTACTTCAGATAAGTAGATTCCTGACAGTAGAGGTCCCAGGACTGGTCCCTGTTGAACACCACTGTTTGCAGGTCTGCTGTTGGAGGTGGATTCCGTTATTTTGACTATATGAGTTCTATCCGTGAGCCAGTTAGTGACCCATCTGATGATATAAGGGTTGAACATGCAGCTGAAATTAACTTCATTCTGAAACCATACTATCAGCCAAGAAACTAGGCTTCCCAAAATCTTAAATAGATTTTTCTGCTTTGTATTTGAATCTTGAAGTTAATTATAATGAACAGAACAAAAGTTCCTTGTATGAAGGGAAGAGAGGGTCACATTTTGCTAGCTGACATTGGCTGCATTGATATGTCTGCTATTTTGCTTCTTCTTCTTCTTAACAAATAGCAAATGGCAGGCTAAACTAGGCTGTCACAGTAGTATGCATTATCAGCTAACTAGACTCTGGAAATCCTTAAAATACAGCTTTCCTCCAATCACTCATATGCAATTGGGAAATGGCTTTTGTCACATGCCGCTGTTATTTATTATACCAAACATTGACATAGCCACTTCTTGGGAAAAGGAAAACCCCTTGATATTGTACTAGAAATATATGATTTTTTTTCTTTCTGTCATTATGTGTTGTTTTTTCTTCCACAAATACAACACATTAAAAAAAAAAAAAAAAAAAGGACAATGAAAGAAAAAAAATCAGTGTATTATGAATTTATTAACGGTACAGTAACTGATAAGTAGACACTGTGATTCAGTCACTACCATGAGAATGAAGAGCCACAGGTGTGTATTATTACTGTCATGTCCACATAAGAAGGTATTTCTATTCTACCATTCTCCAAGGTTTATCTTACTATGAACAAGCAAGTACAAATGAAGGGGTGTAGGCAAACTGTTCCTCCAAAAACAAAAATACAGTGCAAAAAAAAAACAAAGGAGGCTCCATATCATGGCTACTAAAAACATATAAAAATATTTCATTCAAAGTGAGCGCTTTCATAGCTCAAGGCTACTTCATCAGACAAAGCTTACATCAAGTGTACAGGTTATATACCATCAAGTTGAGCAATCAACCAATTAAACTACCAGTCATCTTAAAGACACATACCTAAATACATTAGTATAAAATACATCCATAGTATAAAAATAATGCATCTTCTACCTAATATGTTTGTCTATCTAGACATACTTTAACTATAATAAGTATAATACATTATAGTAAATGTGTAATATATCTAAAACCTTGCACTTCAACTAAGCATAAAAATGCATCACCTACCTAGTTCATGCATCTATCTAATAATGCATAAAAATGTACTAAAACTAAAAGATAACTATACATAGCACTCAAATGAACATTGGCTCTACTACAATTTTTTACTTAATAAAATGAAATTAACTGTACCCTACCCTATCTGAACCAATTCTTTTTGAGAGCGGTCCTGGAGCAGAGATCAACACAATTGCAAAGCCTCAATGGAGGAGGAGAGGCCACTAACCATAAAAAAGATGTGGCAGCAGAATGAACAACATTGATTTGGAACATTTCAGGTCAGACACTGACAGAACATGAAGCCAATGTACCGCAGAAAGGTATGTCGTTTATACCAGCCCACAAAATGACTGTTACAGAGAATATAATTGAGCTTAAAAATTATACCCGTAATATTATGTTAAAGGTTTATTTTGGTGGAATGGTCAGTAACACTAATGTTGCTAGTAAATTTAGAATGAATTTCCAAAACTACTGACATTTGTTATTTAGTGAATGAAATTAGAAGTACACAAAATGTGAGTTAAATAAACATGTTGATGTTATGCTGTAACAGTAAAGTAGATGAAAAACAGAGCCATTAAGTATACAGAGAGTAAGGCATAGTTGAAATTCTTACCTCATGTATTTAGTTGAAATTCATGCCTCATATACTTAATGCGAATATAGACTAAAAGTATATTTTGTAGAAAGTATTGTATTGTAGATCAAGAGAAAGCATATCAAAAATGGATGAAAGAAAAGATAACTAAGTTGAAAACAATCTACATATTGCTAATCAGAAATATGAAATGACTCTGTTGCCATTTTAAAAGTGAATATAGTTGTTTCAGGGAATTGTAAAACTGATCACAATGTCACTTTGCAAATTTGGCTGAATGATTCAAAAGGCAATAAAGACTCCCTTTAAAATAAAAAAGGAGTTTAATTTTCACTTAGAATTTGGAATTAGCACTTTCATCCTGTTTAACAGGACTTCTTCAGATTCAATTAAAACAAGATGTCCAACTTCCTTTTATAATTTCTAGAACAAGGAAATTACACCCCACTTCTCTAAAAACACTTCCTGTGGCAAAAAATGAAATCAAAGATAAAAAAAAATTACAACAATGAAAGCTTCCCTTACAAAAAACCATAAGATGCTTGAAGTAGAATATTACAAAAAATATAAAATAAGCATGAAAATGAATTATTATAATTCACTTTCAAAAGAAACCCTTTATGTCCTAGCCTCCAATAATGGCTTTAGTGCAATAAAATCATTAAGAATTGTAAAACTGCATATAACACATTGCGACAAATGTCCCATTCAGATTGTTGATATGCTGAATATTAATTCACAATAAGTGCTGAATTTAAAATAGATGTGGATGTAGAGTATGTTATGTCTGAATACAGCTTTGAAACATTATGGCCAAAAACACAAAACTAAGTATGATTGAATTTATTAAGATAAACGGGTCACCAATTAATTTAAATAAGTCAAAAGCACATATATAGCCATATGAATTTAAAATTAATAGACATTATATTCTGTTTTAAACTGAAGCAGGTAAGGAAGCTATTTCTCCTAATGTTAATGATGCTAGGAACAGAAATCAAAGCACAGTGTGAAAGAAAAGATTGAATATATTCATGAATAATCACACAGCCCAGAGGTGTACAGTGAATCCACATCTAGTTTAAATCCATCACTTTTTGAATGAATGTTCACTATTTCTGCAGCCTGAATGTTACATAAGAATAAGATGTATATTTCATGACTATGATAATTTATGTACAAACAAATGAGGTTTTCCATAAGAATTTTATAAACAATATGGGTTTGGGGGTTGCATAACAGTTAAGATGTTTACCTTACTGACACAAGGTACAAGGTTTGAGTCTCACATTTGGGAAGCATGGCTAGCCTTATAAAACCCCCCTGGGGTCATTAGCCTAGAAATCAAATATGAACCTAGCATGTTAGAAATATTTGCTCCAAGAAAAATATGTGTAACTATCAGAAGTATAAATGAGTATGAGTTAAAATGAGTAGAAAGCTTGGAAGATATTAAGTAGTGATTTGCGTGAAAAATGAGTGAACATTGCAACAACTAGTACGAAGCAATAGAAGAAAAATGTTTGTATCGACCTGCAATACATGATTATTGATTAAAACCAGAGAATCACTCATTGTTTACTCTTGAAGAAAAGGGATCAGCAACAGGAGATGTTACACATAACTGTAGATTATTGCAAATAAACATAGATAAAGGAGCTCTAAATTGTATGCCTTAATAATCTAATATGAATTTACAGATTATATTAGATTTCTCATTAATAATTCATTCAGCATTGCATTAGTTCTAATGAGGTATTACACAGGTAACTAATGTTTGGAAGGAATTCTGATCATGATTGATTGATAAAGTGCTAGCGAAGGGTCAGTCACAAAAAGGGCAAGACAAGAGACAGACACACCAAATTAATTTTAATTAAAATATGAATATATGTGACAAGTCTGAAACACATGGCCCACAATCTATAGGTAGAGAAAGCAAATTTAGAAACAGAACAAGTCAAGGGAAATTGTGCAAATATCAAAGCAAGAAGTAAAGCAGGCAGACAGGTTTCTGGAAATAATGCAGTATGTTGCATCATTTATTCCTATAATTTATAAGATGACTCTGCCTTTGAAACCTTAAGAAAAATGTGTGACCACAAACTAAGTTATTAACAAAGAAATACTTAGTAAGTGCTCAAAAATCCAGTTACAGAATCACACATTTAAAATAATTTGATCTGAGCAAGCAAGCTATGCAGAAAGTAGATGCCAGTCAGAATGTTTTAGATGATCTTACAAATTTTGTTACTTTTTAAGAGCATTTTCAGATGCACAGAAGAGATACGTTCAAGTACAAACAGAATTATTGTACTGCTGCTGTAGAGATGTGGGAAACTGATCTGATACTCTTGCAAAGTATATTTATAAGGTCTTTTGTGTAAGCTACCTCTGATATTATGGAAGGTGTTTATTAATTTGCAGACATGCCATCTGAAAGTGGTATATAGGCAACACAAGGAATTACACATGGCAGATATTTTGAATAGATCACATTTAAGAGCAGCACAAAGAGCTGCTGAAAGAATAAAAAAATATATAAGTTGAATAACAATCATCAATGATGAAAAAAGTAAAACAATTTGAGAGATCTGTCTACACTGACTTTTAGGTGCCTTTAGAGAATATAATGAAAGTGTTGTCAGAGTAAAAATCATCAGTAATCAAATAAATTCATTTCTATTTTTTATTTCAAAGAAAAAATGAAGTTTTGTCCAACAAAGCTTAATGTTTAAAATCAATAAACAATAGGTTTCATTAAAAAGAGACAATTAATGTGTGTGATGATACACACATCATATTTAGGAATAGTGAAGTGCAAAGACAGAGAAAAATAATTCATTGACCAGGAGTGTCAGCAAACGATTAATGACGAAGAGTTGGTAGCTTTTGTCATAACCACATTTCAGAGGAAGAAATAGTAATGTATCCAGCACTAGGTTATTTATGGAGACAAACATGCACAGATTATTTACAGTTGACTAAAGCTAAATGCTTCACATGTTTAAATTATTATTCCACATACCCTGAAATAATCCAACTGACAGACACATCAATCATAAGTATGTTTAGTATACTGAAGTCTGTATTCTTGAGAAAGAAGTACTTGATTTTGTAGAACCTGACATTGGTCTGATGTACAAAAAACAGGATTTCAGAAACTCTGTGAATTATTTCTTTTTAATTACATATTTGTTAACTAGGGTAGAACACAGATTCAGGTGGAGCATTTTCATTCTCAGTCTGGGTGAGAAAACTTCAATAATCTAACTAATACAAAATAAAAAACAAAAAGTGGAATGAATACTCCAAAACAAGCTTCTGTGCACTTCAACAAATTTTGATGGAATAAAACCACAGACTGAGCCTTTTTTTTATTATTTTGGGTGAGAAAACTTGCCCAAAAAGTAAATATATTTAAAAAAAAAACAAACAAAAAAAAAGCAGATGATGTGAAATAAAGCAATTTGGCGTGCATTACATAATAAAACAGGACAAAGGTTCTACCATATCAAAATTCTAAACAATATAATTCACAAGTTGAAAATCAGCAATATGTTACACACAAAAGAAGAGCCCAAAGTGTATGCTATATCTTATGGTTTTCAGAGCACTTTTGTTGGAGGTTTGTCTGGTAAGTCAATTCATATCAGGTCTTTGTAACATTACCCTTATTGTAGCTTTTACATTTTATCTATTTGTTTAAAGAGATGTGCTTTTAATTATTTTCTGAATTTAGGAAAGAATAGGGTATCACTTCTTAGTTTAAGGATGCACTGACAGATTTTGAGGGGCCAAGACAGAGAAAGTACATTTTTTACTTTAGCATGAGTAGTACTCCACATATAATTATCATCCCGCACTATCTACTCTATAAAGGACTAGATAAAGAGACCAATCCATAAAGTGAAATATCAATTACATGTTATAACTTTGAACACAGAAGTTTAACATTCTTAAGTTTAAACACTTAAGTATAATATTTAATGAATACAATGAAAGTCAAAACTTGTTACAACACTATTTAAGTACTGTTTTTCAGGAAAGCTTTGTCCCAACAATGTGTAAGCTATTCACCAAAAGCATGATACATTTACATGCTAACTATGAGACTGCTGTACTCCAGGAAGGGAGATTCTCAAATATACTGCAGTTTTGGATTTATGGTTTAAAATGATTTGGAAAACTGAGAGTAATTAAAAATAACCATATATTAGTACTTTAATTCCAGTTCATGTAGTTCAACAAATGTGTCCACTGCTTAGCAGTTTTCTTAAATAAGCTACATTATCCATGAAATGACTTTAATGGCCAAAGAAATAGTGCCATATACATGAATGGTGTGATGAGTGAAGTCACATATAACTAAAATGGCAGATATGCAGTAAACAGTATGCAAAACATCATGAAGTTAATATCTGAAAGCTAGTTTTTTTAAAGGATACATTTAAAACAAGGATTTCCATTCAATATCAGAATTTTATATGATTTAAATAACATTTGCCAATAGCAATCTTTCCAATCAAATATATTCAGTGTCTTCACTTCTTAGACACACGAGTATTTTTCATAGGTTCATAGTTGATTACTAGGTTAATGGCACAAGAGCCTTTATAAATCTAGCCAACAATACCCAGGACATGGCAATATTTTTATGTATTTATTTAGGTAGCATTTTTTTAGTCTGGGACAGTATTTTGGCCAGTCTGTTACGTGATGTGGTTTATTTATTTATTCTAATTTAATTATTTAGCCAGGTTCAGTACATAGACAGATCCATGTAGCAAACAATATTATATCTTAGTTCTCCAGATATGGGATGGGATAGTACAAGGGTAGAGTATCTTTGGCTGTTGGAGTCCTGAGTCATTTTACAGACTGTGTATGTCCATAATGGATATAGACAGTACCCTGGGAGTGAATTTACATTTCCCCATCCATTTATTCAAATTCTTTTTGAAGGCAGTATAGGACAGGCTTTGTTTTACAAAGATGGGAAGTTTATTCCATAGACAAGGTAGCCTTTGGGATAAAAATCTGTCTCTTCAGCAAGTTCTGTTATTGTCACAAATAAGGTTCTAATCCAAGAAATATGTCACCCTTGTATAATTTTACTTCTGAATATGTAGCATTTTCCTCAGGGCTAGATCAGAGAATTTTATACTATATTTTCTCCAAAACATGTACCGCCACTCCACAATAACACCATTAACCACAATAACCTCCATATTACTAACACTTGCACACATAAAAAAACGTCCTCACCTTACCCCAAAAATGATTATCCCTACAGTCACACATACTTCCAACAATCAAACACACCATGATAGCTTCCAGAATATCTCCTCCCACTTGTTTCCATACAACTTACCATATTATTCAATCCATAAATTCCTAGACTCCACACATAATAAACGCAATCTCATTCCTCTTACAGCCAACCCCTCCAAACAACTGAATACAATTTGCTCCTATCTTATCTCTCTACTATCTCAATCCAGTGATGTCCACCCTAACCCTGGCCCCATCGCTAATCACCTCTACAAAGCATTACAAAACTAAATAAAAATAACAAAAAATGCCACCACCAGCCTTACAAACAGTCTAAGTTTTAATAAATTGCAAAACACTAAGCGCTTTCACCCAATAACATCCTGGGCTTCTAAATTGTAAATACATTCCCAAAATCAGCCCATTTAAATACAAACAAGGTACATGATCTTGCAGTTTGCCATTTAAATTATTTGACACTAACAAATTAAAAAACTTTTTCAACAATTAAAATATACTGCAATAAAAATCAAATTAATAGCAATGGAGAGCTGCTAATAACCTTTTGCTGTTTGCCATTAAAACATGTTATTTAAGTCATGAAAAATAAATATATTTATACAAATCACAATTGCTGTGACCTTAGTTTCAAGATACTAATCACAGTACAACTGTGATTAATGCCTGGCTTAATGGTGGCATTCAATCTAAGTTACCATTCCAACTCAAGTCTCCCAACATTAATTTTTACATCACCTCGTCTCTGGGAAGGAATAACACAGTCAATAATAAAAAATGTGAATTTCCTAAAGTTTTCACAAACTATACTGTCCATATATAAGGCAATTTCTTCTTGTTTTTTATGTCCCTTACATGTTCGGCTATTCTTTCCTTTAATTTCCTAGTAGTTTTACCTACATAGAAAGCCAAACATGAGGTGCATGTTGCTCTATAAACTACTAGGTTTGTATTGCAATTACAATGTCCTGGACATGAAATAATCTGGCCATAACCTTCTACCGCCACATGGAAATATGAATGTGAATGGAAATAGTAGAACAAATAGTACTAGGGAAAACAATAATTTTCGGTCAGTGCTGCTTATGCCTGAAATGCCGCTCTCGACTCTCCCCCACAAGAATGGAAGGTGTTGCTGCACTCCAAGTGCAGTTAAGTACCTTTGAGATGCTAACTAGGAAGCTGAAGAATACTCAAACGGACAATTTATTTAAAAAAAGATCATTGGAGTTACAACATGTCCCTAAGGGCTTAAGGATAAAATGGAACCATAAAGGACTCCATAATACACCATGAATTGTTGGAGTTGTTTGACCGGATGGGGATGGACATAATGAGGATTATTATCAAGGAAAACAACCGTAAGTTGGCTGATATTGAGAAACAGCGATAGCATTACCAGTGATCTTTTATTTGACTGTAATAGACTTCAATACAACAAAATAATTCTAGAGGCAGACAAGCTTGTTAAAATTAACTTGGAGAGAAAACAAAAGAAGCTTGCAAGAGACACTAATGGTTATGTGAACAAAACTGTTTATCCAGTGCCTGTAGCAACTAATTTTTTTAATGAAGTAAGTGACACTGTGCAAAACAAGAATGGAAATAGTTGAACAAATAGAACTAGGGAAAACAATAATTTTTAGTAAAGGCACCACCTTTGTGAAGATCTCAGAGGTTAAAGAATAGGAAACAGGGGCAGCAAGGATACCAGAATCAAAACAATTATTGGGACCCACCCCAACGACCTGTGAGGAAGAACAATGTGAGATCCTATAAATAGATAAATCAATAACAGATATGTTTGATGTTAATTTGCTTATAGGAGAGAGTAATGTGATGTCTGTTACTAGTATGGATGTTTTTTCAGTATGTAACTTTCCTGATCTTACTATTAATGACACCCATATGAGTTTGTTAAAGAAAGGTTTTACATTTGTTCCAAATTTTAAAACTGATACAGCAAAGGTGCTTATTAATTTTAAGTTGTATACTAGACAACTAAACTTGGCAAAGTTTTTTTCTACCAGAAATGATGACAATGGGTTTAGAAATGATTTGATTAGAAGAAGTACTTTTATGCCACCTGTGAATGTAGCAATAGATCATTTTGAAAAGATTTGTGAAAAAGAAATACGTAAGATGCTTAAAACTCAGGTGGTAAAAGAAGACAATATACCCAAGAAAGACAGGGTTTTTTTAAATAATTTATGTGAATTGACAGAGTACAGATTTATGAAACCAGATAAAGGTGGGGGAGTTGTATTAATGAATTGAGTGGATTATGCAGGAAAAATATTAGACTTCCTGAATGATCATAGCACATATGAGGTAGCTACCCTGACTGAAATCAACAGAGCTTATACAAAATTAGATTAGTTTCTTCATGATCTAGTAACACAAGGAGTAATAGATGAAAAAGAGTATGCATTTTTGACTACTGAAACCCCAGTAAGGGCGGTAATTTCTGGCATACCTAAAATCCACAAGGATTTATACAACACCCCCTCTACGTCCTATAGTGGCAGCAAGGAATTCAAATACAAAGTCCATAGCAACATACATAGACTTGCACTGTAAAACGGCTATAAATTACAAAAAAAGTATCTTAGGGACTCTTAGAGGTTTTAAGAGATTTGTGTATTGATGAGTCTTTCATGTTTGTTACAACTGATGTCATCAATTTGTTTTCAGTAATTTCACATAGTGAAGGAATTGAGTTATTTGGTGATGCCTTAATCAATATTGAAGGTATACACAATGTGAAAAGGAACTTGAGGGAACTGATTGAAGTGGTTTTGCAAAATAATTTCTTGTATTTTGAAGGGCAGTATTTCTGTCAGACCACCAGGTTGACAATGGGATCTAGGTGTGCTCCAGATTACGTGAATTTGGGTCTGTTTGAATGGGAGAATAGGCATGTTTTCCCGTCTACATTTATGGATAAAGTGATTGGGTGGTACAGGTTCCTTGATAACATATTATTGCTTTAGAAAGGTACTGAGGAAGAAATAGTCAACTTCATTGACTATTTGAACATACCACTACATTTTTGAAATTTACATGGAAAGTGAATAAGGAGACAATTGACTTTCTGGATAGTTTATTATATAAGAACAATGGCACTTCTAAAATAGAGTCCACACTATATAGTAAAAGAAACTTATTTGAATGCTTTGCTTCATTACAAAAGTTGTCATCCCCCACACCAGAAGTGAAGTGTGATCAAGGGACAAATGGTGAGGATTTCTAGATTAATAAGTGATGGTGATGTTTTTGGACAGGAATGTATAAATTAATAGGGATGTTCAAAGAAAGGAGATAACAAACTAGAATTTTAGTGAGAATCAGAAATGACATTTTGAAAAAGAGAAGAGAAGAGAAGAGAGAAATTCACCCCTATACTTTTGACTACAAAAGGGACATCCTTAAATTGCAAAAATGTAGTGGAATATGAAAGAAAGTTAATACTCCCATACAACTAAGGGACAAAACATCTTAGAGAAGTGTTGGACAAATATTGGGATTTGTTTTTTGATGAATGCTCGAAGCAAGTCTTGGGTGAGGTTCCGACAGTGACTTACAGTAGGGGATGTAACTTAAAAGGGTTTCTTGAATGAACTACTGATAAAAAGAGTCAAAACTATCATTCCAGAATGACAAAATGTAATATGTGTAAGGTATGTAAATATATAAATTAAGAACCCTATGTGGCGGTAGAATGTTATGGCCGGAGTATTTCATGTCCAGGGCATTGCAATTGCAATACAAATCTAGTAGTTTATATTGCAACATGCACCTCATGTTTGGCTTTCTATGTAGGTAAAACTATTAGGAAATTAAAGGAAAGAATAGCCGAACATGTAAGGACATAAAAAACAAAAAGAAATTGCCTTATATATGCACAGTATAGTTTGTGAAAACTTTAGGAAATTCACATTTTTTATTATTGACTATGTCATTCCTTCCCAGAGACGAGGTGATGTAAAAATTAATGTTGAGAGTCTTGAGTTGGAATGGCAACTTGGATTGATTGCCACCATTAAGCTGGGCATTAATGACCATTGTACTGTAATTAGTGTCTTGAAACTTAGGTCACTGCAATTGTGATTTGTATAAATATATTTATTATTCATGACTTAAATAACATGTTTTACTAGCACATAACAAAAGGTTATTAGCAGCTCTCCATTGCTATTAATTTGATTTTTAATTCAGTATATTTTAATTGTTGATAAATGTTTAATAGTGTCAAATAATTTAAATGGCAAACTGCAAGATCATGTGACTTGTTTGTATTTAAATGGGCTGACTTTGGGAATGTATTTACTCTGAAGAAGCCCAGGATGTTATTGGTGAAAGCACTTTGTGTTTTACAATTTATTAAAACAAGGACTGTTTCTATGGCTGGCAGTGGCGTTTTTTGTTATTTTTATTTAGTTTTGTATGTATTTCTATACTCTTTGTGTGTTTTTAACCTGGGTTACCTCTACAAATCTACCCATAAAAAATGAGACTTTATGCCTCTCAACATCAGAAGCATAGGTAACAAACAGTCTACTTCGAGGCACTGAATTACTATAATGCTGAACCACAAAACATTTAGACCATGACATCAAAAGTTCAGAACCCTGAAAACATAGAACAATGAAACTACATAACATTGCGAATTTAAATCATTGCATCCTTTAACATCGAATGTAAAAATAAACACATTAGTAATTCACCCTCCACCTCAAACATAGATAACCCGACAAAACACACTTGTTTCAACATTTCTGTAGAGGGGCAAGCCCCTCTGCACCCCCACGCCCCCTGCAAACTAAATATACCAACTCCAAGATTGCACTACAGTGGAGACAAGGTAAATTTCCCATTCTCCACTGTATTGTAATCTCCATTCAGAATAAACAAATAATATCTCAAACATATAGCTCTAGTTTCCAGACAACATGCACACACAGCCAAAATAAAACTTACTCCCCTACTCACTTATCCCATCACTATCCACAACACTAACCTGACTTCTTTTACACTAATAAATCCATCACTAAAACACAACAATGCTTAACCGTTATGTGATAAACTTTTACTAAACAACCTGAGATTCTCTTAAACCGCAAAACATACCATCCACCATGTTTGTTAACTACATAAAATGATACCACAAAATTAACATTTTAAACCATAACCATTTAACACTTTCGATGATATAAGACTCAATGATTTAAATTTTCATTGTTATGCAATTTTGATGTTCTAACTTTTCAGTGTTCTGAACTTTCGATGTTATGGTCGCAATGTTTTGTGGTTCAGTGTTATAGTAATTCAGTGTTTTGAAGTAGACCCATAACAAAATATCCCCTCTGCATGCCTGGATAGATCAGTACAAGCTTGATATACTAGCCCTCAGAGAAACCTGGTTAAAGCCTATCATACTCTGCACTCCTAGATGCCATCTACAGCCTATTCAGGTCAGCTAGGACCCTAAGGAAAGGTGGAGGCCTAACATTACTGTACAACATTAATATCACACTATACACAAAGGATACCCCTACTTTTTCCACATCAGAACTCCTGATATCTTTCCTAAACCTTAATAAAAAATAATCTGAGTAATTGCTCCATACATCCCCCCCAGGAAAGAACATCCCTACTCTAGAAGACATACTTTCCTGGACCACCCAAACATTTCAATATGAAACAATCATATTAGGAGACACCAACATAGACTGGCAAACTATCTCATCTCAACTACCCACTAATAGCATTTTTCAACTAATCTCTGACCCCACTGGGCCATTAGACTCGATGCCTGTAGTTATCCAGGCCTAAATGAAACTTACACAATAGCATGTATATTGAAATTAAAAAGTTTATTAAGGTGAACTGGCATGTATCTTGATTTCTCATTTTTATTTTGTATACAAATATACACTTCTTTATTAATTAGGTAGTCAAAGAGAGTATAGAGTAATTAAGTTGTATATGGCTCTCCCTAAGTCATCTGATTAATTACTGAATAGGATAATACAATGTATGTATAATGAACTATTTTTAAGTACACGTATATAAATTAAATGAATTTGGTATTTTTTAAATGACTACCTTTTTAGAGCTATTTCAGTTTTGTTAGATTTAATGTATTTCTATATGCAAAAAACTATTCAACATGGGCACATTATAGGGATTTTTGTTCCCACTACCTGCTGTAATGCTGTCTCTAAATGCAATATTTAGGATTAACACATAGGTTAGCATGAATAAATTTGCGATATTAATGTTATTATAAAAGCTTTCATACGTGTAATGTAATATTTTGGAATTATTAGAGTCGATCTGCAGTTATTTTTTGTTCCTTGATTTATTTATTCAATTCTTGTTGGAAACAAAATGATTATTGGTTTTAAACAATGTTTTTTTAAAAAAAGACTAAATTAATTTAGTACCGCCCATTTGATCGCGTCACTTGACGAGGGCTTTTTAAACAGTTTGTTACTTAGAGTTGACATCTGAAGAAGTATGGATAATATCCGGACGAAAAGCACTTAATTTTAACTTTATTACTTGTACTTTTGTATCTTTTGCCGCACGTGGAGGGTGCAACTTACTCCACATTAAAATTATTGTTTCAATCAACCTGCAGAGTGGAGTTGGTTCCTGTTGTTTGTTTTTAGGTTTAATGACCTACTATGCAAAACAATCTGGTCACCTCTAAAGGTACTGCCTCTACTCGAGGCAGTACACTGCTTCAATAATTACTTCCTAAAACTACTATATACGCTTGCTCCAATTCAAAGAAAAAAATCAAAAACAATCCCATGCCCTGGCTAACTAAGGAGTGCAAAAACCTAATGAAAAAAGGGATTCAGCCTGGGCTCTATGGAAACAAAGTAACAAAGAACAAGATCTAACTACTTTTAAGCAACTACAAAACCAAGCTAAAAAACTAGTTACTAAAGGCAAGCATCTATACTATAGTCAGCTACAGCAGAAGTGCAAAAGTAATCCTAAAAAAGTCTGGGCCACTATCAAAAGTCTTCTCAACCGAGGAACAAAAAAGGAATCCTAGGCTGCACCAAATGCCCTCCTCTCCTTCAGATTGCAAAGAGTTAACGTCCACTTCATTAAATCAATAGCTGATCTCATCACTGAAACATCCAATACTCACCACTCTTCCTCTACATCCAACCCAAGCATTCCCCTTTCACCTGACCAAGATGCTTCTTACCCTCCTTACCCCCATAGCATTGATCAGCCTTCTGAGAACCATCCCACTTTTATTCTTCAACCAATACTTTTAAGCATCATAAAAAGAATACTGCATAAACTCAAACCCTGCTCTACCTTTGCAGAAACCTCCCACCTGCATTCCTAAAAATAGCTGCTAACTCCCTAGCATACCTAGTTAGCATCCTGATCAATTGATCCATATCAGAGTCCAACATACGTAGTATCTGGAAAAAGTCCTATATCATCCCCATCCACAAAGGAGGTAACTCCACTGAACTTACAAACTATCAACCCATAGCCATACTACACCCATCCATAAGATTATGGAAAAATGTACTCATCTTCAGCTCATGAAGTACTTACAGCATAACAACTTCTTTACAAACATGCAACATGATTTTCCTCCCAGACCTAGCACAACTACAGCCCTCCTTTCCTTCACTGACACTGTAAACAGAGCTAGAGACCAAGTTTGCTATATATCTGCACTATTTCTTGACCTCTCAAAGGCATTCAGTTCAATGTCTCACTCTTTACTCTTGAACAAGCTGTCTAACCTAGAAATTAGCCATCCTACTGTAAACTAGTTTCACAGTTACTTACACAGTAGAAAACAATCTGTTAAATGGTCAAATGTTACTTCCTCCTTTCTAGCAAATCCCACTCGACCCCCACAGGATTCCATACCAGGACCCCTACTTTTTAACATTTTTACCCATGGCATATGTAAGGCATCTACTAGTGAAACAGTCATCCAGTATGCTGATGATTCCACAATAATTTGCACCTCCGGCACACTATCCCAGCTTCTTTCAGACACACAATAAAGTTTCTCTGCTGTTGAATCCTGGCTTACCAACTGCCAGCTATTCCTAATTCCAAAAAAAAGTAAACTGCTTCTCTTTCAACCAAAGTACTGTACTACCAATCTAAACAACTTCAAAATTCTCTCTGCTGATAACACCATCACTGAAACCCACACCAAGTTACTGAGTATAGTCAGAGATGATCACCCTCAGTTTGATCTTCATATCAAACAAAATATAAAGAAAACCCACCAAAAACTTGGTTCACTTTACAGAAGCAAACACACACTAACCTCTTCTTCCAAAAACAACCCTTGCCAAAACTTTATGGCACTCCAGTACTAACCAATTTACAGAGCTCCTCTAGATCTCAAATGGAACATCACTATAATAAAGTGGCCACGTTTGCCACCAACTCCGAAACTAGAACTCATCACTGTTTATCACTAAATAAACTAAACTGGTAGAATTCCCCAACTACCTACTATATACCAAACTTGTAACACTCCACAACATGGTCAACAATATTCAAGCCTGCCCAGCACTAAACAATATAATTACCCCATACATACCAATCAGAACACTTAGGTCTGCAGATAAAGACGTTCTATCTATATACAAACCCTCTAAGACAGAAGTCTTTACTCCCATTATGTTGTAAAAGCATGGAACTCTCTTACACTTAAGAACTACTACTGACCTACCTGCCTTTAAATCAGTACTGAAACAACACATGCTCAACTCCAGGATATGCCCCTGCTCTGAATCAGGTTACACCAGATCTGAAAATTCTGCAACTTTCTTCTACTCTCTACCCATTTCTACTTGCATATTGTTATCAATCACTTTAATAATACCTATTCACCTGTAACTCAGACAATTTGTTTCTACTTGTATTAAATTTAATATTTACATTTCTGTATGCAACTTTAGCTTTTCAACCTTTTGTTATCTATATAAAGGGTTTAACTTTTCAACATTTTTGTTATCTGCATAAAGACTGTACTTTATATTATATATGCATAAAGATTGTTGTCTGTTGTAAGTGGAGCTTTTCATCCTAGGCCACCACAGAAAACTGGTTCTTTCTGACCCAGTCAGACAGTCCCAGTAAACACATGTCAAATAAATAAATAAATAACAAATAAATAATTCCTTGTAGTTCAGGCATAAGTCACTTCTCAATAAATGTCATGAGACAGAGTAAATGGATAGGGTCTTTATGTGGTCCACATGAGACATGTGTCTTACGCTTTGTATTTTTTAGTGAGAAACCTCTGGATCCCTTCCAGTTGGTGTGAGTGCCTGGTTAGGTACATGCAGAAGGGAGCATTTTACTTGATTATGGGCCTGATGAGGGCCAAGTACAACAGCACCATGACTTACATTGACCTTGATGCCATGGTTTTACATATAAGCTGAACCTCACAGAGGGATTTCTTTACTATTGTTGCTACCTGGTGGTCATAGTTTAGGTTAATATGTATCTGCGTTCTTAGGTCCCTCACCACTGGGTCTACTTTTAGTGGTGTGCTATTGATATTATAATTTGTAGAGATACCTGATTTAATTAAGGGTGAGATTACACATTTTTTAGCATTTAGTCTCAGACAATGGCTTTGGCACTAGTCATTTGTAATTTTTAGGCCTGTCTGTAAGATGTCAACATTGTTTGGGGGTTCAATGATTACTTCCAGCTTCCAGTCATCAGCGAACTTGATGAACCAGAGGTCCCCAAGATTGGCTTTCACTTCAGAGAAGAGTATAGCAAACAAGATGGGTCCTAAACCTGAGCCTTGTGGGACACCACTAGTTACAGGATTTGACCAGAAGTGGATTTGTCTGTCTGGGCAATATATGTCCTGTCAGTGTGCCGGTTTGCTATCCATCTGATGATGTAGGGCTTTATGCCTAACTCAGTAAGTTTATCTATGATCCCTGTGTGGGGGATTGTGCTAAAAGCTTTGGCCAGGTCTAGATAAGTGCTGTGTACAGTTTTACCCTCATCCATGGCTTTGGTGACTTTCTCAAAGAAGTCTATCAGATTGAGCAGGCAAGACCTTCCTTTAACAAAGACAAATTATGTCCCGACAAGTATTTGAAGATTTCCTATCTCATTATTGGTAAGGTCCTTGATAATTTTCCCCACTGCCTTGCAGATATGACTGGTCAAGCTTATGAGTCTGTAGTTCCCTGGGTCAGTTGATGGGCCCTCCTTGTGTACAGGAATGACTGTTGCAGTCCTACATTCCTCTGGGACAAAGCTTGCCTGGAGGTTACGGTTAAAGAGGATTTCTACTGGCCTTGATAGATTCTGTTTCACGCTATTTAAAAAACATCCTGGAATGTTGTCAGGACCCATGGAGGCTGTGTTTTTGGCTTTAGTGAACAAAAAAATGACCTATTTCCTTTTAATGACCAGTAGGGAGATGGCTGTGGGTATTTCCTTGAGTGTGGTAGGTGGTGATGGGGGGGGGGGGGTTGAACTTACATTTTTGGCCAACTGGTTTGCATAGTTTCAGAATGGCTGTAAGTGTTGTTGTTCATTATTAAGTCAGCACATTGCTGAGCATTTCTCAGGAGGTTATGAATATAATTAAGAAAAAAGCCTTGTGGTTATCTTTCAACTGGGAGGCTGTCTCAGCCTCGTAGTTTAAATTGGCAGATTTAACCAGATCTCTAATTTGTTTAAACTGGTGAGTTTCTTTTTTAGTATTTTGTCTGTTTCTCTTTGGCTTTGTAGAGGATTTTTTTGTCTTTTTTGCATAATCTATTTATGTTACAGGTCTACCAGGATGGTTTATTTTTACCAGTAGGCATATAGCAGGTTTGACTCGGACAGGTACTGCCTCTTCTATGCAGCTATGAATGTGGTTCTGCAGTGCTATTATATATGGTGCAGAGTAGGCCACAGTGTCATCTGGGTTCATATGGGCTTGGAAATTTAATAATCTGCCACTTAGTTTTGAGGTAATTGGAAATAGCAAGTTTTTAACAGGCTTGGAGTTTAATGGGTGTTCTAGGTTAGTTTTACAACTAAAGGAGATCACTTTGTGGTCAGATCTTACCAAGGAGGAGCTAATTCATAGGAGGGAGCAGCGTACCCCCATGTTCAAGAGTACCAGGTCTAGGATATATGTACTCTAGTTGGGGAGCTAGCAAGTTGTTCCAGTTTGTGTTGAAGAAGTCCAAAAACCTCTGAACAAGTGAATTATGGGTTGTATATGTCTCCCAGTTTATGGAGTGGTAGTTGAAATCACCCATTGATGTGGTGTTAGGCTAAATGTTAAGAAATTCCAGTAGGCATAGGTGAGAGGTGTGGTTTTTCAGACTCATGTTATGGGATCAGTAGCTAGCAAGGATATGACAGGGGTCTCACCTATGGTTAGAAGAGAATAGAGCAGCTCAAGTGAGTCATGTTGTTGGACCAGGCTAGCAGTGTACTTGTCCTTTATGAATACTGAGCCACCTCATTCTTTTGTTTTATCCTGAAATGAGGTGGATCAAAATGTATGAAAGACACTGTAGCCTTTGATAGCCAGGGTGCTCTCCATTGTACTGAACCTTAGCCAGGTCGCTCTGTATGGTACTGAACCATGTTTCTGTGACTGCACATATCTCTGCATTCTCCAGGATGAGGAGTGCTTCCAGGGAGTGCAATTTTCTATTTAAACTCCTAGAACTGAGCAGCACTATGATTATGTGGTCATGAATGTTTTTTGCTATATTGGAGGGTTTAAAATAACAAAAAAGGCAGACACCGGTGGTTTCTTTAAAATTTTAGTTAGCGCTTTCATCAAATTTCCAGGCACTTAACTTCCTCAGTCATGGAAACTTGATGAAAGCGCTATCTAAAATTTTAAAGAAACCACCGGTGTCTACCTTTTTTGTTATTTTAAAAGTTTGTTTGTTTTTCGTTTTTATATTGGAGGGTTTAACAACTTGGCACGGCCTAAAAAAGGCAGTATGAGAATATATAAAGATTTTGCCAGTATCCGGAAGCCAGTTTGTGACAATAGCAAACAATCTCTATCAAAGTATTATGGTTTGTTGATCATGTCTCCCCAGAATGACAGATAATGAGTCCTCCTGTTGTGACACCAGAAACTAAGTCAATTATTGAAGTCAATCATTTTTTACTGGTACTGTGGCATCATCATTGGTGAAGGTAGGACTCAAGGCTAACTTCATACCAACCTGGGATACATATTTAAATAGCTCCATTATGTCTCTCTTCATATAGTCCAGTGAGCTACATCTTAGGTCATTTACACCCAGATGGACTATGAACATATCACACTGGTACTTTTGGTTTAAAGACCTAAGTGCATGCATGATCTAGCAGATCCTGGGTCCAGACAGACAGCTCACTGTGATCATCTCCTTGTTTAGCTTGGTAAGAAGACAACAGTATATCTTACAAATGAATCCGCAATAACTAGAATGTTTAGCTATGTGGTGTGTTACCTTATGAGCATGAAGCAGGGCTATTATGATTATCAGAGTTATTTGTTAGTGAGGTGCTGTCTTTTTTGATTGTGTGGGGTGACTGACATATGCTTTTATGAAGTCTTGGATGTTTGGATAGATTACATGTCAGTATCTCCACATATGTGTGTCTATGTGTTTGTTGTTTAGTGTTAGTAGTGAGTGTTTTAGGTGTAATGCTGACAACCTGGTTTGCATTTTGTGTGTGTGTGTGTGTGTGTGTGTGTGTGTGTGTGTGTGTGTGTGTGTGTGTGTGTGTGTGTGTGTGTGTGTGTGTGTGTGCGTGTGGTGTGTGTGTGTGTGTGTGTGTGTGTGTGTGTGTGTTTGTGAGCTTTTCCTCCAATGAAATTATGTATCTGCATCTCTCACACACTGTGTTCGTCTGTTCTAAAATGAAATGGTTGTCAGTGAATATAAGGCACTTACCTCACTGCGCCAGGATTCTCATATCCATGAAGCCAGAAACAGAGATAACAAGGAAACACCTATCCCTTATACCAGATCTTTATTAGATGGGAGGCAGTAGGGAAAAGTCACTTAAAGGTCAGAGTGAGAGTGTTTGGTAGTATACTACTAGATGAACTGCAGTGGTGCTGCCCACTGCACAAATTGGCAGCTCGTTGAGCAACTATGAAAAGTGAGACACCATAGACAGTGAAGCAAAAATAACATTCTAGCTAAAGATAATCAAAAGGCATTCTTTAACTACAGTCAGAATCAAAAAGGGAATACCCATCTATTTGCTGAACTGGTTGTGGATGGCACCACCCATACTCAACCTGAGGTAATAGCCAATCTGCTAGCTGACAGATTTGGAGTAAACTTTACCCCCTGTCCCCTCTAGTCACCCCTCAATGTATGCCTACCACCATGCCTCACCCTATTATCTCTAGAGACCAGGTCATCTCAGGACTGTCCAAGGCCAGAGACACGGTATCAATGGGACCAGACAATATCCCTGGCTGCCTTTTAAACAACTTAAAACATGGCAATTCAAAGATGGCTGCCGTTCTGTAAGCACTGTTAATCTACAGCTCTCCAAATACTCAGAGGAAAACTTAACCCAGAGGTTATATTACGACTTATTTAACAATAATTTTTTGAAATAACAATTCTAACTATTGTTCAGAATCCCAGAAGGGATGAATGAACCGGAAAAATCAACAAATCTAGCAGATTACAACAGATTGCCTGAAACTGAAGTGAGTCTCAAACAAAGAAGCCGTGTGCTCAGAAAAATCTGCTCATCTACATTTATAAATACATCAAGAACCTCTACTTGTACAAAATGTCAAAAGAAGATAAAAACATGGACACAACAACAACAAAAACTAAACTTTCAGAGCTTTTATCTCCTGAGAAAGATTTAATTTTGAAAAGACAGAAAATCACAAAACAACAAGAATCTCTAAAACCAGGGAATAAAAATAAAACAGATCGACAGGCAAACATGGATGATATTAAAGCAGCTTTACTACCTATCCAAGAAGCTATAAAAGAATTATCTAATCAAGTCCAAACCTTTGGAACTTCCTTCAGTCAAATCTTGGAAAGAATGGATAAATCTGAAGCTAAAATCACTGAGAACAAAGGCAAAATAGCCCTGCTTACCAAAAAAGCTGATTCACATGAAGCAGATATTCAAGCTATGCAAGCTAAAATTATTGATCTGGAGTCAAGGTCTAGAAGAAATAACATAATCATCAGAGGAATGCCAGAAAGTATTCAATATAATGAACTAATCCCATCTATCACACAAATATTTACAACATTATTGAATGACCCTAAAGCTACACAACAAATAACAATAGAGAGAGCCCACAGAGCCCTGAGGGAATCTCAAGCTTCAAATATCCCAAGACCTGTATATGCCAAAATTCTCAACTTCCAAGATGTTAACAAAATACTTTTAACTGCAAAGAAACTTGGGGGGCTCATTTATGTGGAACAATAACAGAATTTCCCTGGCCCAAGACTTGCCCCTTCAAATTAGGCAAGCCAGACAACTTTTATCTCCTTATTGCAAGTTTCTGATAGAAAAGCAGCTAAAATTCCAGATGAAGTATCCAAATTCACTATTGTTTTCGGGTGATGGGATTAAATATTCAGTCACAACTAAAAAAGAAGCAAAATCTACCTTTATGAAGGTTTTTAAAAGCATACCTCCTTCAGAGAATTAGTGCCAAGGTCCGATGCGGTCCCCGAGACCTCCGGGGTCCGTTGCATCTCCTACTGCCAGCCGAGGTCGTCCTTTTTGTATATTTGTTATTTTCCTTGATCTAGGCCGTATTTAAGGCTGGTACGACCTTTTTTTTTTTTGAGCTTTAAGCTGCGAGACTGATAACCGGAAGTCTACAGCTTCCACGTCATCCAATTTTCCCACGAGAGGAACCGATAGTGGTTTTGATACCACAAAAGTCTTGTTTGCGATGTGGCACATCCGGAAGTCCATTTGGTATATGGGTCCCCCATCGCGAAGCTAAGCAATCAGCTTAGCTGATCGGAAATCCGAAGGAGAATCTATAGCATCTGTTTTAAACAAAGAAAGTCAAAAGAAGTAATTTTACTGTCACAAATTCACCAAATACATGTTCTGTAATGTCAAAAATCATTAGCATTGTCCCATTAATATTAAGTAAGGTGTTTAAACTGGTGATATATTTAAGTATATACAGTCCTTATTTAGCTTCTGTGAGACTGAAATAGTTTGTTAGACTAACTGACAGGAAACTAATCTATAGTAAGGCAACAAGTTACACCTGCACAATATAACCAGAATATATTTTCATTACAACTAATTATGCTTAATTCTAGTTATATACATTATAATTTACCATGCAATTGCACATTTTCAATATCAGGCATGATAATTTTAAAGCTTAAACTTAACAAAGTTGCTCATCTAACTACAGGCTCACTTTTACTAGTAATGTGAGCACTAATCAATGATAACATTATAGTTATAAGCTGATACCTATTGAAATCCATAAATAATTTCAGATGATGCAATTTAGGGAGGTTTTGTGATATTCCTTACTTTGGATCCTAATACAAATTAAAGCATAAATTTTACTTTGAGGTTTTCACAGTTTTATGGGTATAATGTTATGCGATATACCTTTCTAGGCAATAAATAGTATGAAAGATGCTATGATAAGCTATTACAATGTAGGATTTTTAATGTATGTGGTTATTAGTACATCTAGATTAGGCTTTTTATATACCTTAATTTGATATAATTAAAGGACTAAAAATATTTAAACAAAGGGGAATTACTGATAATAATTGGTTTAATTTCCCTGCATCCTGTTTCAAGAAGAATAAGAAAGTATGTCACTGGTGTCCATAACCTGCTAAGAACATTGTAAACTATTGTATACCTTTGTACCAAACCCAATAAGGGATATAACTTGGGCATTAGGCCAGGACAGCCAGCAGTCTCTACCCCCCTCTTGTACTACTATCACCTGCCTCCTAACCTTTACTACAACTCCTATTTCTTGCAGTCACCCCCTCCCAGTTCTATAACTTGCTTACTCCCCCTCTAACTCACCTGCAATAGCGGACCCGGCCACTAGGTGGCACCCTTTTCAAGCTTTCACCTCTTGTTTTACCTTCTGCTCTCTTGTTTCCTTATCTAACTTTTTGACCTCCCAGACCTTACCTTATACTCTCTCCTTACCCTTATTACTACTGTCTGCAACCACCTTTTCCATCTCAGACTCCTTGCTTATCTCTGCTATTACCTACTCCTCACTACCAATCTTATCCTCAGTATCCAGCTCTGCTGATTGTTTCTTGTCTAGCCATCTGACTACCTGCTTCTACCCGCTCCGTTCGCCCTGCGGGCTCACTCCGCTCCCCTCCCTACCCCCAATTCCCACCCACCCCCAGGGGTCCTAAACTTAAAGCTCCTTGGACACACCCCCTACTCTGATCTTCCAATCCTCCTCCTTCCCACTCTAACTTCCTACCATACCCACCCTTACCCTTTCTCAGCCTTACACTTACACTTATTCTATCTATTTCTACCCTTTATATCTTCCACTTACACCTCCTTACTATACTACTCTTACACTAAGACTTACCTCTTTTATTGTACTCCTGTCTCTGTTTTACACCTATCCTCTCTTTTCTTTCCTACATTGTTCTATACTTCTACTCTACAATAAAATACACCATTTTACTACATCCTCTCATACTTCTCTTACCTTTCACAAACACTCCTACTTCTACTATGGCTCCATACCTGCCAACCCAGATTGCACTCTCTACCCTACTAGTTTCCACCCTATGCTCAATATACCTCCTATCCCTCTATGAGAAACCATTGTATGCCCAACCTTTCAATCCACATAAACACACTACTACATTTCTCAATCCTCTAAATTCATATCCTTTTACTTCTTCTACCCCTAACTATCAACTACCTAGATTCCACCGACTGACACATCTCAAATATGTCTTGCCTTCTGATTACAAAACTAAATTTCTAACCTTTCTAAAATGTAACCTCACTATGAAACCTACCAATCTTAACCTTCAAGCTGGAGATATCCACCCCAACCCTGGTCCAACTTTCTCCTCTCCCCTAATGTCCATACCCAAACTCAATAATAACTTCCTAATAGGACATCTTAATACCCAAAGCATAAACAACAAAATACCCTACGTGCATTCCCTCCTTCATATACACTCATTTGACATTCTCTGCATTTCTGAGACCTGGCTAAAGCCCTCCACTAAAGACACTGAAATTACTCCCCAAGGCTACAATATGGTAAGACTCGACCGTCCCAACTGTAAAGGTGGTGGAGTTGCAATTCTTTATAAAAATCATCTAAATATTACTACCCTTCCTGCCTCTCCAACTCAAGATAGCAAGGTAGAAGCAATCATTTCAAAACTCCAATTAAATTCAAAAAAATCCCTTTATATCATATGTATATACCTACCACCTGGCAATAACATACCTATCCTTGAAAATTACCTTAGCTGGATATCTGCCACATATCCCCAAGAAACTATTATCCTAGGTGACCTGAACATAGACTGGAATAGCATTACTGCTGATAATCCTTCTTCTCATATCAACCTCCATGGTTTTATCCAAACCATTACTTCAACTACTAAGCTCAACAAACATAGTAATAGAGAAAGCATTTTAGACTGGATTCTTATAAATAAAGTCAAAGATAGTTACAAAGTAGGAACGTTGCCAGATGATGTTAGCGATCACTCTTTAACATTCATAACAAGGGAAAAGGCTGATTGTGTAAACCCCTGCATTATAAGAAACATACGCACCATCAAACACTTCAATCCAGAACTGTTTCAGTCTGAACTTAGTGCATGTAATTGGAACCCCTTAAAAACACTCCCTCTTGAAAAGGCAGTAATATACTTTAACTCTACTTTTTTATCCATTCTTGACTTACATGCTCCTGAACGTAGCATTCAAATTAAATCTAATGCTGCCCCCTGGCTCTCCCATGATACCAAAAAACTTATTCTCACTAGAAATAAAGTCTGGGCCGCATGGAGATCACACAGAAATAACCCTGATCTTCTACTCTTCCGCCAGCTTAGAAATCTAACCAAAAAGGCAATAATAGCTGATAAAAAGAAATTCTACTTTAATCTACAACAAACTCACCTTAATAATTCAAAACTTTTCTGGTCTTCAGTCAATAGACTCCTCTCCCCAGGAAGTTCTAAAACACCTTCCCCACTTAATGCTGATCCTGATACCCCTCAACAAACTGCAGATGCTTTCAACTATTTTTTCACTGAAACTGTACAAGCTCTTGCTAATCAATTGAATGCTAATAACTCACATCCAACATGTAACCTTATAAACTCTGCCTTTAAATTCTCTCTACATCCTATCTCTACATCTTACATATACAGACTCCTTCTCAAACTAAAACCTTGTACCCCCTCTGCTGACAAGTTACCTTCACTCTTTCTACAAAAAGCTGCCAAGGCTATCGCATACCCTATTTCTATTCTCATAAATAGGACAATCAAAGAAGGTATCATCCCTGATTTATGGAAGGTCTCTCACATTATCCCACTCCATAAAGGTGGTAACTCCATTGACTACTCTAACTATAGACCTATTGCTCTCCTTTCTCCACTGGCCAAAATAATGGAGAAATGTATACACCATCAGCTTGTACAACGCCTCTCTCTCCACAACATCATAGCCAACTGTCAACATGGCTTCAGATCATATCATAGTACTACTACTGCCCTCCTTTCCTTTGTAGACACTATTAACCGGAACCGCAACAACAATCTACTCTCTTCTGCCATCTTCATTGACCTCTCCAAAGCATTCAACATGGTTAACCACTCTTTATTAATCAATACTCTTGAATCCCTATCTTTTGATATCCCTGCCATTAGATGGTTTACTTCTTATCTCACCAACAGAAAACAAGCTGTTCTCTGGAATAACCACATCTCTTCTCTTTTGCCTGTTTCTATCGGAGTTCCTCAAGGCTCTATTCTCAGCCCACTTCTCTTTTCCCTCTTCATTAATGATCTCCAAAATATAATCCCTCAAGCTACTTGCATTCAATATGCTGATGATTCTACACTCATCTGCTCTGCACCGTCCACTTCAGAACTTAGATCTCATACTCAAAAAGTCTTTAATACCGTCGAAACATGGTTCTCTAGTCGATTCCTCTTACTAAATGCTAAAAAAACTAAACTCCTCCTCTTCACCCCCACATCTAGGACCCCCCCTTTAAACTTCACCATCTCCTCTAACAATGCCACTATCATCTCTCCTGACTCTACCACTAAACTGTTAGGTATTACAATTGATAATAATCTCTCTTTCAACCAACACATTAACAACTCCATAAAACTTGTCAATAGGAAAATTGGATCCTTATATCGTATTAGACCATTTCTAACACCTTCCTCTAGAACCAGGATTGCTCACTCCCATCTGCTTTCCACTCTTCTCTATGCTTCTCCCATTTTCACCAACCTTAAGAAAAACAACCTAACTAAATTGGCTACCTGCTACAATAACATTGCTCACTTCACTACAGGGAACCCCTACAGAACGCATCACTGTCTCAACCTTAAACCATTAGGCTGGCCAGAATTTCAAAACTATCTTGCAATCCAACAACTCACTATTGCCCACAAAATTCTGTACCAACCAATGAACACCCCTATACTCTCTCAACTCATAATCCCCTATAATAATCTTAACTCTCTCCGCTCCTCTAGTAAACTATTGGCTAGTTCTATAAAATCAAATAACACTGCTGGGGACTCCCTTTTTACCAATTGTGTAGGTACAAAATGGAATTTACTTCCTAGCAACATAACAAAGATTACATCATTACCTCTTTTCAAACAAAACATTAAACTGCACTTCCAAAATCACTGGCTGTGCACCTGTAGTAAACCTGATTAACTTTCCACTACTTATACTCTACTTCAAAACTATCTCCTACTTCCTACCTACTTACTTGCTCTCCTTTCTATAACTAATCACTTCTAATTTCCCTTATTCTTAGCTCTCTTTTCTTTTACTTCCTACCTGTATCAATATCTGACAAAGTATTTTTTAACTTTATATAATGTCTTTGACTTTAACTGTGTGTGGTAATTATTTAATTTAATATCTTTATCTTACTTAGTATTTTATGTTTGTATAGGTATTTTTTGTTTTATTTTGTGGACTGTGTGAGTCAGTAATTAACTCAGTAATAGTAAGTAAATGTAGAGTTGCTAGTTTTTGTCTATTCAAACTTTCTTTAAAACACAAGTATGTTTTCTTTTTTGTATTCTCTGTGGAGCTTTTCTCCCCGGGCCTCTACTGAAAATGGAAATATCTCCAGCTAGACTAGCCCGGTCAACAAATGTAAAATAAAAAATAAATAAATAAACATAACTCAATACTTTGAATGGAACAAGTCACTTATAATCTTAAGAGAACATATACTAAAAATAAATATGTGTTGTTTTTGGACTTTTTATTAATAATTTAGTCAACATAGTTAGTTAATAATCCTGCTTAGGCTCACTTGAGACGATGTGTGACATTAAGAATATATTATCCATGCTCACAATTATAGAAGTTTATGAATCTAAGAGTCTGAAGTAAACTTTTATGTCACTTTTTTGTTAACTTCGTACCAGGTTCAAATAAGTGTTTTGGTGAACTTGAAAATCTCCTTTACCTTAAAACCAATGCTTTGCTAACTAATATATCTTTAACCATTTTAGACTTGTTATATATTGGACTATCTACCTGGATTTATGTTCATATACTTAGTGAAAGTTGAACTGAGAAATATTTACATTGTTTTTCTCCAGGAATCAGTAACCTATTACTAAATCTAATGTATGTTGAATACCATATCTATAATGGAAAGATATCACCTCAAACCTATCTAGAGCTGTGGTATCTAAGCTCTTTAAATCACTAGGTGAAAGGGGTAAAGCTGGGAGAAATTAGGAACTGGGATTTCATAAGTAGTGTGATAAGAAATGAACCTAGAGGAAAGGGTAGGACTACACATAAACGAAGGCTACATAAACTGGATTTATATTTTATGTATTTAGTTGTTTTATTAATTTGAGAATACAGATTTAGTAATATCTCAATATACTACTTCTGATAAGTTGTATAATTTGATGTTTCTTATGTTGAGCTAATTGAGACAGATGATAATGTCTATACATTCTTTAAAATCACATAAACAAATACATTAAGAAAAGACGTAGGTGATAAGCAATGTTTGTTAGGGAATGAGTGGGATAGGCTTTGTACAAATATTTCTAGATTATTCAGGACCAATATGTTTCATTTACCTTTCATACGTTAACTTCCATGACATATTCTTACCAATGACACAATATAATATAACTTCCAATTATGCTAAGGTCTTGGGTATTTCCTGGTCCAGGGGGTTAGTGGGTAGGCACTGGAAAGGGACGGGAATTAAAGAATGCTTTCATAACTTACATCTGGTAACTGAGCAAAATAATCTATCATATTTTCTCAGATTTCTAGATTACTTACATAAAATAAGCTTTAGATATGTGGGAAATAGATTCATGGAATATTAAAGGACTCCAGAACATTAAGAAAAGGAAACTGTTTCTTCACTTATTTCTGCAAGCTACTACTTCAGGAAACCCATTTAACCAATGAGGAATGGTCAGAAATTAAAATAAAAAATGGATAAGAGAAATAATTGCCTCTGAAGGCAAAACTAATAGTGCAGGAGTTGCGATTATTATTAAAGATCAATTTCAAGACAAAATTATAGAATACAAAATAGACAAAGAAGGTAGATGGTGCTATGTGATTCTTTCTTCTACTGTCTATGATAAACCCATTATACTTCTGAATATATACGCACCTTGTTATAATCAGCATTCCTTCTTCGCCTCACTATATCCTATTTTAAATCAATACAACAACCACTACATAATCATAGGAGGGGACTGGAATGCTTATCAAAATCCTAAACTGGATAAATCAAGTTCACAAAGATCATATAATAGTCAAGCAGTGTTAATTTTAAGTGAACTTAAATATGATTTTAAATTATATGATCCCTATAAGTATGGTAATAAATTGCATAATTCAAATAGCTTTACATTTTACTCAAACTGCCATAAAATGTGGTCAAGAATCAACTTTTTTCTAGTTTCGGAAGCACTAATTAATTTTGAGCCCATAGTATCTATCCAGGCCCGCTACCTATCAGATCATTCAAAAATTACTTTAAGTTTTATCAAGGACTCTAGAAATAATGTATCACACAAGGGCTATAATTGGTCCTTAAACCCCAACTTATTAAATAAAAAGGAAATAACCCAGGAAGTCCAGGACATTCTTAAATCTTTCTTAGCTAAGTTAATTAAACCGTAACACCCACCCGATATTGAATGGGTGGCAACTAAAGCACAGATAAGGGGTATCTTTCTTCAGAAAGCCTCTTATTATAAAAAAAATCAGCTCAGAAAAGAACAAGTGTTAGAGGCTAAAATTAAAACATTAGATCAGGAATTAATGGGAAACCATAACATACAAACTGAAACAGAACTATTGAAATGCCAGAAAGACCTTTTCTTGATCCAAAATAATAGATTGTCATTTCATGAAACTAAAATACTTGCAAAATATGATAATCATATTCAAACTCCATCAAGGGCACTAGCAAGAATTATTAATCAATCTAAATCTCCCTCTCAAATTCTGGAATTATACTATAAAAATGAAACTTATACGAAATCTGATGATATTAATAACACTTACCTACAAATGAAAATGATTATGATCTCCTACAAAAAATTAACTTCCCGAAAATAGACGAGAATTCACAGAAAGATCTAATAAAACCAATATCCATTGAAGAAATAACAACAATTAAAAAATTGAAATTGCACAAAGCTCCTGGCCCAGATGGCCTTACAACAGAGTTTTATAAAACATTTTATAGTATTATTGCTCAAATATTGTCGTACACATTCAATTATATAATCAATAATAAAATTAATGATCCACATTTTAATGCATCCAAAACAATTTTTATACTCAAGGAAAACTCAGATCCTCAGAACCCAGATAACTATAGACCTATATCACTTTTAAACACTGATAGTAAAATTCTGACATCTATTTTAGCTAATAGACTGAAGAAAATAACGAACCTAATCATTTCTAATGAGCAAGCTGTTTTTTTAACATCTAGGCAGGCCAGTGATAATACCTTAACACTTCACACATTAATCTCTTATGCTAATCAAAAGAATTTAAATATGTACGCTCTCATTATAGATGCACAAAAGGCTTTTGATAGAGTCAACGTAAAATTTCTATTTAAAATTTTACCCTACTTTAATATACCCCAAGAATTCATCCTAACTTTATAAATACTATATAATAACCCTTATACAACTTTATATATAAATAAAATGTGTTCTAAAAGAATCCAAATCAGAAATGGTACCCGACAAGGATGTCGTTTATCCCCCCTATTATTTAACCTATATTTAGAACCTTTATTTTTACACATTAAACAAAATGTGTACCATAATGCCCCAGTAATTTATGGTACTAAGATCTCTCTGGCAGCTTTTGCTGATGACCTTAATATATATTCTACAACGCCGGTCTCAGACACCAAAAAATACTATCTGCTATCGATGATTTTGCATTAATATCAAACTATAAAATAAACCTTAAAAAAAACAATATATTTATTTTAAAAACTCCGAAACCCTTCTCACTTTTACCATTGATAGGTCAAGTAAAATCTGAAGAAAAGATTAAATATTTAGGTATTACTTTTTCTACAGATAACAAGGACTTTTATCTTAATAATGTTAAACAAACTTGGGATCACATTGTATCTGATCTAAAGAGATGGGAAAATCTGAAACTACCACCACTAGCAAAGGTCTCTTTTATTAAAATGAATGTCTTGCCCAGACTATTATACATCTTTAGGTCTACACAGTTGATAATACCCAAGAAGTGTTTTAAACAAATCCACATTGAATTTGCTAAATTTATATGGGAACCAAAGAAAACTAGAATATCATATGATAATCTGATGATCCCAAAAAATAGAGGTGGTTTAGACTTACCCAACTTTGAAAACTATTACTTAATCATAAATGCCAATAAAATTTTAAGAATTGTAAATTATGATACATGAAGCAATAATTCGTCTCCAAACTGGGTAAGACTAAGCTATAAACATACTGAGAACCTGAATATAAATCCTAAATCATTACCCTTTTTAAACAGAGACAATATTAAAACATATGATCTAATGAATTACATCAAAAACTATATAACACTATCACAAAATCTCTTTAGATCATTAAATATTTTTCAATACATGATGATCCTACAACCTTTTCATAGAAATCCTAACCTGAAAATTAATAATCAGCTAATTGATCTCAAAAGCTTCCCACTCATAATTAACTTAACTCTACAAGATATATACCCATACTTGAATTACTCTGCTCATGAACTAAGACAGGAAATGGGTCTTCCCAAATCATATTTATTGATCTTAAGACAGATCAAAGAATTGTCCACAAGTTACTTTAAAAATTTAACCATTAGTAAAGAGGATTTAATGAAATGTATCTCAATTTGGCAAGCCCTCATACAAAGTACTAAATTTATAACATGCACATATAAATTGATAAAAGACATCAAATATCAAGACCACCTTCTCGTATCCAAATATTGGAAAGAAAAATTACCATCGGTTGATGAAAGTAAAATAATAAAAGCAATCACCTTAACGGCAAATTCCATCTCCCTTAAAAAGTTAACATTTACCCAACTCATGATATATAATAATGCCTACTATACACATCTTAGCTCTCATAAATTTAACCCAAAAAATTCTCCTAAATGCCCATATTGTAAAGATGAAATGGCTGACCTCTTACATATGTTCTGTAGCTGTAAATGCATATATAAACTTTGGAATTCCTTAAAACTACAACTACAGAAGATGGGATACCAAAATTCAACACTTTCTTGGGGATTTATGATATTGCATATCCCTCCAAACAACTTATCTAGATCCCAAATGACTATACTCATCAATATTTTTCTACTAATGAAGCTTTATATAGCTACTAACTGGCTGACTCCATCTCAAACCTCATGGGAGAATTTTAGCACGTTAGCAATAAAACACATCTTAGCCCACAAATACGTAATTAATAATCAAAACAAAAATCCATATAATTTGAAACTATGGGAACAAATCTTCAATATCATACTGGTTTAAAACATGGAATCTGAAATATTCCTTTGTTATACATATTATAAATTACAATTCTACTTGGAACCGCATTATTATAAGATACTATTCCTGGAGAAATAAGCTTTATTTGTACAATTATGGAAAGTATGGAAGCATTCATGTAAATAGTGTATATATGTTGTCAGAATGTTGTTAGAAACTTTGTTTGGAAACCATCTGTGTATTTCTCTGTCAAATATTTTGTTTGAATAAGGAGAAAAACAATAAAGAATTATTATTGGAAAAAAAAAACATGACCTAGCAGACAGACTTGGATCCCTGTTTAACCACAGTCTGTGAACCAACTATGTTCCAGAGGAATGGAGGACAGCAACAGTAATCCCTCTACACAAAGCGGGACCATCAACTGACCCTGGGAATTATAGACCCAAAAGCTTGACTTGCCTCATCTGCAAGGTCATGGAAAGAATCATTATGGACCTTATTAACAAGGAAATAGGTAATCTCCAAACTCCAAACCCAACCCCTTTCAGATTTGTTATAGGTAGATCATGCCTGTTAAACATGGTTAACTTCTTTGAAAAAGTCACCAAGACCCTGAATGAAGGAAAGATGGTGCATACTGCCTATTCTTGACCTAGCCAAGGCATTTGACATAATCCCCCTGTGAGGGTATCAGGTATTGTTATCTGTGCAATCATAATTGACTGAAGTTTTGTAAATACTAGTAAATAATTGTAAACTACACTGTGTTATATATGCCCGCATGACTAAGCATAATTTTGTAAATAAGTATATTCTTTTTATTTCTTTGAATTATTTAAAATGCTTGAATCAAACAGTGTTCTTCTGGCTGACTACATGTACATTTTTTAAAACAATTCTGAATGTAGGTTATGCCAGTCAGCTGACCTAGATGTGGTGTCATTGTGTGTCAGAGCTGAAAGGAATAGAATCTCCACAGCAGCTGTTTTTACGTTTTAAAGTCTGATATGAGAGAATTCCCATGACAGCTTTCTGTGTATTTTAAAAAAGTCTGCTATAAAAGCAGGTTCTGAGCCAAAGTTCAGTTGTTTAGTAGTTGTTGTAGTTGCTCAATTTTTTTTTGTAGTTGCCAGTTATTGTTTTCCAGGTGTCTACTTGATATGTTAGAAATTCTGGAACATCAAACCTCTGATCATCGAAGACCAGAGGATCGAAGTTCAGAAATATTGAACATTGTGAATGGAGATTGCCATACAGTGTGGAAGAGGAACTTTCCTGTTTCCTTCACTGTAGTGTGATCTCGGAGTTGGAATATTTAAGTAGCAGGGGGTATGGGGATGCAGGGGAGGCTTGCCCCCTTGTAAAAATGTGAAATCAGAAGTTTTAATTTTTTTTTGTCATTGGTTCAATATTTTGGAACTTTGATCCTCTGGTCTTCAATGATCAGAGGTTCTATGTTCCAGAATTTTGAACATATAAAGTAGACACATTTTCTAGATCAGTAGTTATCACTCAGATTCCAGAGCTGATCAGCAGAAATAGTAGGAGTTGCTATTCCAGTCGTTGAGGACCAAAAACAGCCCGAAGAGTGGAAATAAATTCTTATTTTGCCTTGCAGAAGTAAGATTATCTTCTTGCATTGCTGCTTTTATTAGATTACACAGGGACAGTTAATCGTTAGACAGGGGGCTGCAGTTAGATAGAGTTTTTCTACAATCAGTGTGAAACTTATCCTTCAGTGTTATTTTCATAATTCCTGTGTGTGAAACACTGTGGTTTATTAGAATGAGTTATTCAGTGTATACATGTTTTAAATCATTTTATTTTTTATTAAATATTTTGCTACCTTTTATTGTGGCTGGTTATTTAAAACGTACTTTAGTAACACTTTAGTAACCTGAGAGTGTTATGCTTATTGTGATAACACTAGGGCTGCTCTGAAAAGCTTTACTGCTTGGATTACATGCTACCATTTATATCAATATTTATTTTACCCAGTATAATTGAACACCCCTTTTGAAGGGTATTGTGGTATTTGACTGGTGGAAGCCATTACCTTGTAATTTAAGGATGAGGACATAGCAGGTAAATTTGTTCCAGTCTTTTTCAAGAGTATTTGGATGTGTGAATATCAAATATTTAAGAGTGAGTGTGTCAAATACCTAGAACTGGGATACAGTGCTCTGTAGTGGTAGTGAAGCATATAGTCTAGTCCCAGGTTTAGATCTTATTCCCAGTGTACTCTTAGAGGAAATTGTATATTTCTGTTTCTGCTTTCAGTGATGGTCCGGTGAGGATTGAGGATCTTTATTTACTACCCGGGTTTAAGTGGGGTTGTCACACCCCCACTCAGATATTATAGAGAAACTCTTCCAAATGGGAATTAATCCCTACATCAACAGATGGGTAGCCAACTAGCTCACTGACAGAACACATACTGTCAAAGTGGGTGACTTCACCTTTAGCAAAAGACCAGTCATCAGCGGCTTACCACAGGGTTCTGTGATGTGCCTCTTACTGATCAGAATTTATTTCTCAGAAGTCCAGGCAAACTTGGATGGCCTGTGGCTGACCAAGTTCACTAATGATTGCAAATTGGGAGCAATCATTGAGCCCCCCAGTGATGTTAATATACTGCAGACAGGGTTAGAGCAGACAAATGATTGGTACCAAAGCCACTGATTAAAGCTAAATCCAAAAAAATCCATTATTATTCCCTTTGGGAAAGCTGACATCCCTGCTAATTGCATTATAGGCAGCAGCCCCTAAGTGTATACTCAGTGGCATGTGATCTGGGTACTCAGCTTTACTGAACTTTAACCATCACGTATCCACAATAGTAAGGAAATTCTTATTCTATGTGGCAAATCTTATAACTAAAGGCATCACATTTAGATCTAAGGAAGTTATAATTGCATTACACTCGGCCCTCATCGGACCAATAATTGAGTGCAATGTTCCCTTTTGTATGTACTTTACCAGACACCTGCAACAATTGGAGAGCCCAGTCAAGGTTTCTAACCAAGAAATTACAGAGTACACAAAACAAGTCTTATGTGGAAAGACTGAAAGCCCTATCATTGTATTCTGTCTCCTATTGGTTGCTAAGGGGTGACACATGGCTGGCTTACAAGGCAGTCTTTGACCCGGCCTGGTGGAAATGCTACACATTTATAAATCAAACTGCAAGAGGGACACTCATTCCAGGGATCTTGTAACCTAGCCACGGACATGAACAGGTCTTGCTGAAGAGATAGATACATCTCCCAGAGACTGCCACTTCTCTGGAACAAGCTTCCTATTCTCATGAAACAGAACATCTCCATGACCCTCTTCAAACACAACTTAAATCAATGGATGGGTGCCTGCAAATTCATTCCTGGGGTGGTGCTCATGCCACTCCTGGACAGAGAAAGTCAGTATTAATTACCATAGACCTTTACCTCTGCAAACATCACTCATTTAACCACTGAAAATTGGGGTAATGCAGGATAAATATGGCTAGGCTTGTAAGGGCTCTAGAGCCATTAGCCTAATAAACTTCTATGAAATTATGAACCTATGAAGTATTTTAAAGTGGAGAGGCTTGCATATATACAAGGCATTCATCATCATGTTTGCATGATGCACAGACACAAGGCTTTTATGCTATGAAGCTGAAAGACTTTTACACAGTTAAGCCCTCAGGTCAATCAGATAAACCCACAATAACCCTTCCACCAGTAGTTCCCAACTTTGATGGGTTGAGTCATCCCTTTGCCCCATCAGAGTGCAGAATTAAGTCCTCTTAATGTAAAAAGAGTTGGCTTTGAGCTCAAATGCTTTACAACAAAAGGAAGAACACCTGCAGTATCAGGAATCCTTGGAAATAAGTTCACAAACCCAGAGAAGTAATAAGAAAGATAAAATGAGAAATAAGACAACATAACAGTTACTTCAGTAAAACACAAACTTTATTCTTAAAACAATAGGTTATAATCATTGCCGAGTATTCCACCGAGTGAGGAATTTCATTCATTCATAACACTAATTCATTCATAATAATAAAATATGAATTTATTAAAAGAATTCACAGGATGCAACATGTCTATTTAAAACATTCTTGGTATTTTATGTCTAATACACACACACACACACACACACACACACACACACACACACACACACACACACACACACACACACACACACACACACACACAGTGGATATAAAACGTTTTCACACCCTAGTTAAAATGCCAAGTTTTTGTGATACAAAATAATGAGACCACAATAAATCATTTCAAAACTTTTCCCACCTTTAATGTAACCTATAACCTGTACAATTTAGTTGAAAAACAAAAATCTGTTAGGGGAAAAATATAAAAACCAAAATCGTACAATACGCTGGTTGCATTAGTGTGCACACCCTTAAACTAATACTTTGTTTTGTGTGAACACCCTTAAACTAATACTTTGTTGAAGCACCTTTTGATTTAATTACAGCATTCAGTCTTCTTGGTACACACCTGCCATCAATTAAAGAGCCTTTGATTAACCCCAAATAAAGTTCATCTGTCCTAGTAGGATTTTCCTGACATTTACTCAGTTGCCTGCTACAGCAAAAGCCATGGTTCACAGAGAGCTTGCAAAGCATCAAAGGGAAGTCATTGTTGAATGGTATCAGTCAGGATAAAGGTACAAAACATTTCCACAGCATTGAATATACCATGGAACACAGTGAAGACGGTCATCAAAAAGTGGAGAAAATATGGGACAGCAGTGAAGTTGCAAAGAACTGGATGTCACTCCATAACTGATGAAAAAACAAGATGAAATCTGGTCAGGGAGGCTGCCAAGAGACCTAAAACAACACTAAAGGAGCTACAGGAATTTCTGGCAAGTACTGGTTGTGTACTACATGTAACAACAATCTCCCATATACTCCATATGTCTGGACTATGGGGTAGGGTTATAAGATGGAAGCCTTTTCTTACACAAAAAAACATCCAGGCCCAGCTAAAATTTGCAAAACAATACATCAAGTCTCCAAAAGCATGTGGGAAAATGTGTTATGGTCTGGTGAGACCAAGGTTGAACTTTTTGGCCACAGTTCCAAAAGGTATGTTTGGTGCAAAAACAACACTTTGCATCACCAAAAGAACACCATCCCCACAGTGAAGCATGGTGGTGGCAGTGTCATGCTTTGGGGTTGCTTTTCTTCAGCTGGAACTGGGGCTTTAGCTAAGGTGGAGGGAATTATGAACAGTTCCAAATACTGTCATTTTGGCCCCAGACCTTCAGGCATCTGCTAGAAAGAGGAAGATGAAGAGGAATTTCACATTTCAAAACGACAATGACCCCAAGCATACATCCAAATCAACGAAAGAATGGCTTCACCAGAAGAAAATTAAAGTTTTGGAATGGCCCAGCCAGAGCCCAGACCTAAATCCAATAGAAAATCTATGAGGTGACCTGAAGAGGGCTGTGCACAAGATATGCCCTCGCAATCTGACAGATTTGGAGTGCTTTTGCAAGGAAGAGTGGGCAAATATTGCCAGGTTAAGATTTGCCATGTTGATAGACTGCTACCCAAGAAGACTGAATGCTGTAATGAAATTAAAAGATGCTTCAACAAAGTATTAGTTTAAGGGTGTACACACACGACAAAGTATTAGTTTAAGGGTGTGCACACTTAAGCAACCAGTGTATTGTACGTTTTTTATTTTTTATTTTTTTCCCCTTACAGATTTTTTGTTTTTCAATTGAATTGTACAGGTCATAGGTCACACTAAAGGTGGGAAAAGTGTTGAAATGATTTATTGTGGTCTCATTTTTTTATATCAGAAAAACTTGGCATTTTAACAGAGGAGTGTAAATGTTTTATATCCACTGTGTGTGTGTGCGTGTGTGTATATATATATGTGTGTGTGTGTGTGTGTGTGTGTGTGTGTGTGTGTGTGTGTGTGTGTGTGTGTGTGTGTGTGTGTGCATATATATATTTATAGATAGATATAGATATATACATAAATATGCTAGTATTTTCTGACTAATACCCTTTGGGTGGTTTTCTGTATATATAAAAACTGCTACAAAACTGACATATTTTGTGCAAATAGCCATGCATGTGCTAGTGGATTCACATGTGTAATGGGCCACTGAATCACAAGTCTTAGTAACAAGGCTATTATATAATGGACTGATTAAAATAAAGTGACAGTCAGGGTAGATACTGCAAACAAATGTGCCGTGACCTTTTATGCAGGAATTACCAGATAATTCTCTTATATCAGGTGAGTGCTGTGACTAAACCTTTAAAAAGAGTGTATTTTGTTAGCAGTTATAACTGCCCATCTCTGTAAGGTGAGGATGTTCACATTTTTCTTTATTATTTTTTTAATATTCCCAGAATCAACAAGATAGATTAAAATCATAATTGCATTTATATCAAGACTATTAGTGGGGGGAATTTAATAAAGCCTACACTGTCTTTCTGACCATGAAGGCATTGTGCTGTGCTGCTTAAACGAAAGTAAGCAGGTTTTACAGCAAGTTCTGTGACATGCAAATCACCTCTTAAGCAGGTGAATCTCATGCAAATGAGGCAAGAAGAGCAATCCAACAAGCAGATAGGCAGCTCTGCAGACCCTATGTCAGTGTCTGTAGTGTACATGGAAAAAATTCCGTGTACAGGAATTTAGACAGACAAAAGGGGCTGTAATAATGTAGATAGATGGACAGAAATTGCATACTACGTACAGATATTAGCAAAACTATCATCAGTGCATCTGATAAATTAAAGGAAATAAGTTACATTTTTTTTTTAATAATCTGGGCATGTTTGCACATTACGCCACAGTGCGCAAACATGCTTTATAAAAAAATTGGAAAAAACGAAATTAATATTATGTGATTGAAATGTATTACAGGACCATGTGTGGAGTATCTGCAATGGTGCAGTGGTGCTGTTGCTAAAGTGGTAGGGCTTTAAAGCATGTAGTTTCCAGGTTGTGAGCATGGATTCCTATGCAAATGAGGTGGAGTTACCAAATAGCATAGACGGGTAATTGTGTCCGCATATTCTCTTTATGTATGCAGAGAACTATGCTGGTGTTTACAGAGATGGTAGCTGAGATCAGTGGACGGTGTGACCAATGACTGCTAAGCATAGTTCAGTGTAGCTGCACCTGGTGCGCCTCCATGCTGATTGTGCCTTATCGGGGGGGGGGTGAGGACCATGTTTCCGCATATTTGCATGACAAACCACTATGCTGAGTGCTGAGCTTGGAAATCTGGGGGGGTGAGTACTAAGAGCTAAGGTTTGTTTACCTATGGGGCATACGTTTGTGAGGTGTAGCAGTGCTGAGTGTCTCTAAAATCTATTGACATATTAATTAGTTTTGCCTCCTGTTTATCCTAAACTAGGGCCATTAAATGATGTTAATGATATACTAGACAGATGGAATGCATCATAGGTAGCCAATTACAGAGTCAACACCTACACCAGAGCACTATAATGTATGCATATACCCTACAATCTGAATCTTCCCCCGTACTATGCACCATTGGAGTACAGATTTGGGAATTTTAACTGACAGAATGCTAGGGGCTGCTGCTGCTCTGCTACATCTGTATGTGCTAGAGGCTGAGGTCACTGCTGCTGCTGCTGCTGACAATAGGCCCAGACTGAGAAGGAGTATTCAGGCCCAGGGTAACCTTCCAGGGGCTACATGAGCTAGAGATTGTAGAGTGCTACAGGATGGACAGGGACGTACTACAAGAACTCACTGAGCTCTGCCACCATCAACTCAGACTCAGACCCAACAGAGGGGAATCCATCCCAGTGGAAACAAAGATATGTGTAACCCTTAGGATACTAGCTACAGGTACCTGCCAAAGACCAATTGGGGACATGATGGCAGTCTCACAAGCATCAGCATCCAGGGTACACCACCAGTTCCTGGATGCCATGCCACCACATGCCAGCATGCACATTTATTTTCCCTTCACCCCTGAGGTGAGGGCCAGCAATATTTAAGATTTCTGCCATGTAACACACTACTCTGAGGTACTGGGTGCCATAGATTGCACTCATGTACACAAGTCACCACCCAGTGAGCAGGGTAGAATCTTCATCAACCACAAGGGGTACCACTCCATCAACTGCCAGGTCATGTGCAATGCCAAGGGAATTATCATGAATGTGTGTGCTGGCAGCCCTGGCAGTTATCACAACACCCATATCTGGCACGTGGGTTCCGTTCAGAAGCTCAAAATACTGAAATCACGAATTTCAGTATTTCAAGCCCAAGAAGCCAAATCCATATAATAGCAAAAGTTTAGAAGTGCAAAATTCAAAACCTCGAATACCGGAGGTTTTGAATTTTGCACTTCTAAAGATCCGCTATGGTTATGTATTCAGGTAAGTGTTTGCGTGTGTTAAGGGGTTTGGGTAGGGGCTGTGGTGTGTGTCAGTGTGTTTTGTTGCTGTGATGAGTGTGTGCAAAGAGAAAGTAGCTTGTGTGGTGGTGTTCTGTGTGTGTTTGTATGTAGTGCGACCTCGGAGTTAGAATATTTAAGTAGGAGGGGTGTGGGGGGGGGCGCACATATTAGAGTGATCGTGTGTGTTTGTGTGGTGGATGGTGTGTGTGTGTGTGTGTGTGTGTGTGTGTGTGTGTGTGTGTGTGTGTGTGTGCGTGCGTGTGTGTGTGTGTGTGTGTGTGTGTGTGTGTGTGTAGTAAAACCGCAAAATTCAAAGCTTCCAGTATTCGAGGTTTTGAATTTCACGGTTTTTAGTTCTCGTTGTTTTGTGGATTCCACTTCTTGGGCTCAAGATACTGAAATTCGAGATTCCAGTATTTCAGGCTTCTGATGTGAATCCCTGGAATGCATCACAGCTGTACCAGATGTTTGCTGGGGGGGATATCCCACATGGCCATCTATTGGGGGATGCAGGCTATGCACTGGAGCCATGGATGATGACACCAATCAGAAATGCACACACACTCACAGAAGAATGCCATAATGAGGCACACACACAAACTAGAAACATCATAGAGCACATGTCTGGGCTTCTGAAGTCATGGTTCCAGTGCTTTGATATATCTGGTGGAGTCCTGCAGTACACACCAGCTACATGTGCACAGATATTCACAATATGTGCCATACTACACAATATGATCCTGTGGAAACAGCTGCAGAAGAATAGCATGGGGAAGGGATACACAGCCCCCCCAACAGTGACTAGGTCACCACAACCACACTCGCAGGAGGTATCAGATGAGGAAGCCCCTGATGATGTGCCTGTAGGCTGACATAGACATGCCCAGTATGCCCTGGCTTTGGCTAAGAGACAACACATAGCACATTCACTGACAATCTAAATTCCTAGGGACTGACAACTTACTCCTACTCACATATCTATAGTAAAATTGTTGATTCCAGACAACCCACACAACGTGTACCTATCAATATATTGGTAGTGTACTGCTTGCGTCACACAGTGTCAGCCATGATCTATATTCTGTCAACTGCTGCATTTGCAATTTAAGTCTCTAACCTTCACTTTACTTGTCAAGATTAATATAATATGGTATTGTATGTATGCATCTGCTGCATTTATGCAATGAAATATAGTGGGCTATTTGGATAGCTGTAACATCCACATGGGACTACAGATACACAGTCCAATAGTATGTGTCCCCTAATAATCAGTAGGGCTGATGGTTGGAATATTCACTACATCAGTCAAGGGAGATGTGAAACAGTGGGGGTCACATGATATTTGGAATACTGTCTATCCCAGTAGATCATGTACTCTTGTTCCCCGACCTCCAACACAGCAGTGTTCCCATACATCTGGTTTCACAGTAAGTCAGTAATGGTATATCAGCAAAACCACTCAATTTCGGGGCTGTAGCATAGTACTCTAACACACACGGTATGTCCCAAGTAAAGCAGAAAGAACAGCATACATATTTATGCTGCTTAATGTGTGATGAATGACTCCTCTCTGTCTGGCAGCCAGCGTGACTCAGTGGATTATGGAAGTCAGCAGGGGTGATGGTGTGGGTGGTTCTAATCTGGAAGTATTCTCATCTTTGCATGTGAGGTATTATTATGTCGATGTTTTCACATACTGTCATTCTGCGTGTGGTGAAACACTATAAACCTTAGTCACATATTAAGTACAGCAGACAGCTTGGGAATGCCGTGGATATTTTGAGTGAAGTGCAGTACTGCAGAAACAGGGACAGATGTCAATGTCTGTAACATAACTTAGTGCAAGAAATCTGGACAAAGCCCAACAAAAAGGGGGGGACAAAGGCACACAACAAAGGGCATATTTTAAATACTGCTCTCATAAACTTAAAAAGTTGCTAGAATAACAGGATTTATTTCAACAATCATTTTTCTGAAGGATTTGAAGTCAGAAACTCAAATGTATGTCATTGTTTAGTGACTGTCATCCTCAGTTCATCCAAGTAATGTGCCTGAAAACCACAAACTTTATGAAGAACAGACCAAAATTATGAGGCAAAACTCTGGACATTCTGTGAAACTCTGGACAGTTGAGAGGCATGGTCTGTAACATGCAAAATCCTGGACTGGAGTACAGGTAGGCGTAACCTGGAATCACTTTATAAGTACTGATAGTCACATTAGACATGCCCAAACACTTTGCTAAAATTAGCACATTTCTGTTGCCCCGTCATTAGAATGACCTGTTATGTATAGATTTGCCTATGCATACAGACATATACGTATACATACCCATCTATCGCTATCTCTCTCTCTCACATACATAGTATATCGCTATGTTGTGTCAACTAGATATATACTGATATATATATATATATATATATATATATATATATATATATATATATATATAGCGATATATGTCACAATGATACATAGACTCTCCCCATATATCTACATGACACATATGCATATCATACACGCATACACAGCAGCAACATTTATATATGCATCCCTGTTAATTACATAAATATGTGTGTGGATGTCTGCATTGTCCTGCATACCCTATAATGATATGTAGGACTAGCATCTAGTATCCTAGGAGTGGGATAACTGTTATTATGCAGTTATGTGATGCAGTTACCAGTATGCCCATATGTGGCTGCTTGCAGTTAGATAGGGAAATCTGTGGGCGGGAACAATGTACACTGTCCATCCGTGTGTTGATAACATTATACATTACACCACCTGCTCACCTCCATCTCTCTATGCGGTGACATCCAGCAGGCACAGGGGTCTGTAGGTAAGTGGATTATGTACTGTTGCGCCCTTAGTTTGGATCCTTTAATCAACAGTATGGAGGTGTGATACTACAGATTTACTCATGTAGGGTATGAGAGCATGCATCTCATTGGATTGTGCTTAACTCTTTTAGCACATATATTACCGTCCGTATTATCTCTATGAAAGGAGGGAGTCTCTTTGCTGTTCCTTTGTTGTTTAACATCCAATAATATATTATTAATATCTGTAGGTTTATAACCTCTTTCATATAAATATTCTCCTGCATCATTCAAGTATGCATCCCAAACATACATTCCCACAGGTTGTTAGGAGTCAATTTCTCCATAACTCCAGGTTGAACACAAAAAGTAGCAATTATGGGATGGAAACTGCAAAGACCAGGAACTATTTACATACAGTCAGGATGTGAAGCAGATATGCGATATAATTAGAAATAATTGGAAAATTTTAACTGTGGATGATTTGATTAGGCATATAGTAGGTGACCAACCAATATTTTGCTTCAAGAATAAACCCAAGTTGAAACTATTTATCTGTAGAAATAATTAAACAGTTCAGAAAACAGACTTTGCTAAGAGACAGGGAACCTTTAAATGAGGTTGATGCACAACTTGTCCATACATTCCACTTCCAGTTATTTTCAAGATCCAGTAACACATAGGATTTATAGGCTAAAAGCGTTCGCTGATTGTGGAATGAGGAATGTTATATATGTTGCAGTATGTAAGAACTGTGACGGTTTTTATATTTGGAAGACTAACTGTCATTTTAGAATTAGGATACAGATGTATTTAAGAGATGTCAAGAATAAAGTTAATACTAATGCGTTATCTATACAGCATGTGATTCATAGCTTTTGTTTTCAGGTTTTAGAAATAATATATGAGAACCAAAGGAAGGGTAATCACAAAGATTTTACTGAATTACAAGAAGCAAGATGGATAGCCAAATTAAGAGATGATCAGGAACCTGGCTTAAATGATATACCTCCTTTAAAGCTGGTTTTCAAGAGGCGCTGGCTCAAGAAATTATCCTGATTTGTTACTCCCTCGTTATAAACCTTCAACGATGAGCAAGTAATTATGGATCTGAAGAAAGCCTAGCCAAAAGTGCTTATCCTTTGTAACTACTTTTTAACTACTTTTGTGTTTTAATAAAGTTTCCCCACCATGTGGGCCTGCTCTCTTTTTATTTGAATTTACTTCAATTGCTGTTGCTTATAGAGACTATCCTCCCTGATTGGACATGATATTATGGTTTAATTTATATAGGTAAATGTTCTCATCTACATACAGCCAACTTGTACTATGTGTGTGCCTTGGCATGTCCTGTACGCAATGATTGGAAGTGGTGCTAACCTTAATGTAGTGATGTTTGTGTGTGAGCCTGTTAGAGCATTTTATATCATGTTATGAAACCTTAGGATGTTTGAACTTCACTAGCATAATGGCCATGCAGTCCTCACAATCATAGCCATCTTTATATCTGTAGTTACAGCATCAGCACATATTGCACCAGTCCAAGAGGGAGACAGCAGATGCCCTGTGTTGAGATGATGGTCGCCCAGCCAGTCATACAGATGGCATGTGCTGAGGTGCATTGAGGTGCTCTGTGTGCCATTAGGCAGGGTTCTGTCTCAAGGGTGTGTACGTCTGCTAGATAAATCTCTCCCACAAGCATGTAATACTAACTTCACATATGTTGTTAATATCCTTACAGTGTGTTATCCATCTACTATGCCTCCAACAGATAGGCAGCATATGCAATCAAGCAGTGTCACACATTGCAGTGTATGCAAGACACAGATCACCTCTGAGTAGTCAATATTCCACAGATGACAACGACACTCATTGCAGATGATTTCCATTGAACACATACTGAAGACAGAAGTGTCCTTGTGAGGGACCATACTGTTGTGTGCAATTGCCAGTACTGCTTGGAAAGGTACATCATCAATTTGGTCATTGCACTCAGATATTGGCATACTGAGGGAAGAACACTTGGAGGTTATGAGTACGACACTTACAGGTGACTGTGGGGTCAGGTATGCAATATGATTCCTGCCATACCACTGCAGAGACATGGTGATCTGAGGCACATTAGGTGTAAACCTATGTGGCCAGGTCTGTGTGCCCAGTTCATTCACCCCTGAGTATGTACATTGCATGTTGAGACTGATGTGGTACTTACCAAGTACATAGGTATAACTGATGGACATGATACTACATATATATTTGCATGAATTTTATGGCCATTAGTATGTCAACAGGCATGTGTTCGCAATACCCTCTTGCAGGATAGTGACATTCCACAGAGACTCTATGACTGCTCACAATTTGCAGGCATCAGCCACCATTGTTAGCCACACTCAGTCAGTAGATGTGTATTGTGGTTGAATAGATTTCAAGCAGTAGAGGACCCAGGACTGTGCCCTGTTGAGCACTGCTGCTTATAGATCAGCAATTGGAGGTGGATGTGCCTATGTTGCATATGTGTATCAGCAATGGGCCACTTATTGACCCCTACAAGAATAGTCTCATGGATGCCTAAGTGGGTGCTTTGTAAATATTGCCTGAGGAGGGAATATAGTTTTATTGCTTGGCTCAGTCTAGGGGGTTGTACTGCCTGATGTACCCTCAGCCAGTCCTTGGTCACTTCCTCAGAAATGTCCATCAAGTGTAACAGTCATGTTCCCCCTGTCACACATCCAAACTGTGTACAGTCCACTGTGTGTAGATCAATATATGTCTGCTAATCATCTCAATGATGATTGCCCCTACAGGCATACAGATATGAATACTTAGACAAAGAGGTGTATAGTTATGTTGGTCAGTGGTCACCTTTGTGCAAGGATATCACAGTTGCTGTTGTCCACTCAGCTGGCATGCAGCCAGTGGTGTCATTATGACTGCAAGGGTATCCCAATGGTGTTAGTAATCCTTGTCAGATCATACGTGGGATGTAGTCTGGAATGTTAACATGTGCGATAGATGCTGTGTATCTTCCAATGAGAGGCGAGTTATGAACTGCTTTGAAAATGTGGAAGTTATGGGACATGTTGTAGGAATGATATGTGCCACATGTGATGGGGACAATGGAGTGTACTTGACACAGACAGTGTATGAGTACAGGTTAGGTATGATTACAGACCCATCATATGTTGCATCAAGATATATGAGGCCACCGACAATCTAGGCCTGTCCTTTGAGGTCACACATGTAACTATACTGTGCGTTGTGGTTCTGCTTTGTGTGGGTGGCTACTTTTGTCACTCACCATGTCCACACAAAATCACAACAACTCTATGTGCTTCTTTTAGCTGAGGACATAGTGCCTCCATTTTAGGGGGGGTACTCTCACCCCAACTGTCACACAGCACTGTCCACCTTTTATTGTACAGCCTGCTAATGGCAGTCGGCAACCAGCCAGGTTTGCTAAGCTGTGATGAGCCTGTGGCCCTCCTATTATGTACAGCTGAGCTCATGCAGTTCTAATGCTGCAGACATACTGCATGGGTGTAGGGCTCTGAATACTTGCCTGTCCCATCTGAAGGGAGAGCTGCAGTCACACTGTGTAAAAGATTCCACAGGAGGTAATAAATGGGTTTCTTGACATATATGTCTGTATTGGCTGCAAAGGGAGGTATGTGCTGGTCATTCTATGGAGACTGATCTCTGGCCAGATCCCACCAGGGAGGACCTCATATTGGGGGGGGACTGCGCTGGTCACCCATACTTGTAAACACATGATGCAACAAGTTTGTTCCCCATGTGGAGATGTCACAGCACTGCTGAAGGGCATTGTAGGTAAGGACCTGGACCATCCTTTGGGCAAGTCAGCTAGAGCACAACTAAGCAACACAGTGTGTACATATTACACATACCTAAAGTGTTTGTCTGTGCTCTGTACAGACACACTACATGACACTCTTCTTGTAACATGCTGGAAGTTACTGCAATACTTACTTGCACAGAGGACAACTAGAATGTAGTGCAAAGTGGTGTCCCCAGATCTCTGAGTCATGTCACGTGAAATGCCATGTTAGGGGTTAGCATGTATACTATCAGTAACGCTGTCATACACCTACTGACACTGGACAAAACACTGTTACTTTTGCTCAAGGCCAGATCATGCATACCGACTGTAACCAGCGGAGCCCATTGACAGTTACACTATGCAATGGATATGGATGTCGGACATATGTCTCACTCTACAAACCATGGCCTGATAAGCTGTATGAAAATATTCGGCTAGCACGCCTTGTTGGAAACTGTGTATGTCATGTATAAAGTATTATGTCAGCTGGTGGATAGGCTAGTGTATGACAGCCACACTCTGGGAAGATAGTATTGAAAGACCTATATTGCAATGATGCCAGTCACCAGTGGAATTCACTATCCTCCATTATCGGCGTACCACATCTACATATTCCCTCTCTGCAGTCACAGCCACTGACAGTGACCTCTGACTGAGTACATTAGCAGGTGATTGCATATTAGGAGCTGTCACAGAATCCTGCACAGAACCAACAGTTATCCAGGAAGACCTAAGACACATTTAGTTGCTCTCTGAGCCACTGGCAAAGTCTAAATGCCAGCAACTGCACAATAATATCCTGTGGGAAATCATCCAGGCTGAAAAATATTGTAGTGTCCCCACACTGCACACAGTTGAGACATTACTCATGGAGTTATGGACACAAAGAGTAATGCAGCATTTGACTTCCACTGGTCAGTAAGATGTGGGGATGCATTCACTGTTGTACAACCTATACTAACAGGTTTGGGATGTAAATCCCAGACTGTCACTGCTATACTGACTTTGGCAGTCATCATACCTATCATCATGTACAATGGCACCCTTACTATGTCACTACATAGGCATATCGTACAACTGTAACAGCCACATACCTCTCAACTGTCCAGATTTTTGCAGAATGTCCTTATTTTTGTAGTATATTTTTGATGCCTTCCTCATAATTTTTTGGTTTTGATAGACATCAGAAAATAAGGACAGGTGTTTGACTTTCAGACTTCATACCCTTCAGAAAATTTATGGTAATGGCAAACCTGTTATTCTATCAAATCTCTCTGTTTCTAACAGCAATACTTAAAAATTGTCCCTATTTTTTGGCCATTGTCCCCCAATCATTTATGCCTTTCTCCAGATTTCTTGCTCTAAGAGGTTAAGAGGTATGTGGTACACCAAAAGACAGTGTAGATAACATGTCCAATGGAGTCCGTGTCATGAGCAGACATGTGTTATCTGTCTCCTATATGCTTTGGAGGGGACATGTATGGCTCCATATAGAGAGGTGTTGCATCCCACTGTGTACCTCCTGCGTATCCATGACAGGACTAACACATGCCTCACCTGTTCTAATACCTACATCAATGTGGTATAAATAGTACATGCTGGACAGACATGTATGTAACACAGGCAGTACACCCTACATGAAACAGGACCCCCCATGCATGTGAAGCACACATCTGCTGTAACACACATCATGTGCAGGTTACACAATGGGATGCAGAACATGACAATCATAAATGGTGTTGGGAAACTGTCTGTACTGGACACAGGATATTTTTAGATGGGTCATCTCTATCACCACAGGTTGTAGATGTGTGAGTTCCCAAAATCCTGGTAACACTTATCAAGGGTAGCAGACCTGTTCACAGATTAGGGATGCATGAGTACTCTGAATGCCGCCATTGTCCTTGTTAGCCTGTTATATACATATTAACCTATGGAGCCATGCAGTTATAGTGCTGTACCTTGCTGATATATTTCTGCTGTGCTGACATGCCATCCTGTGCTGCTTCATTGCCACTGTGTATCCATAGATTATTCCAGCAGAACCCTGAAACAGAAACAGAAACAGGTCAGTGACACACCTGTCATCATGTAATTATACAGCCATTATAACATCATACAACATAAGGTACACAAAAGTATGTGGTGTACTCATGACAATGCCAGCATACAGTATCTGTCCTTAACCACTACAAGTGGCACAGCAAAACAACATTGCAGTATACATAATCACCCTGTGCATCAGACACATAGCTTCATTTCCCTGCATTGATGCCAAGGATGACAGGGATATGGCACAGGTATCATCTCTTGCACAGGGTGTTGTGTTGGGGTGCAGGAGGCCTAGGCTGACCCAAATGGTTGACAGTATGTGTGTGAGTCAAAAAGGGAAGCAGGTAAGATCGACTATGGAAAGGTGCCGTGTGTGTCTGTAGGTGAACTGCATTTGACAGTGGTGTGTGCATGTGTGCATGTACACAGTCAGTCTCAGTGCTAGCCCTACATGTGTGTATTTTGGATGGCTTTGGACCATACATGGTAGAGTTGACAGTTCACCATCTCTGGCCCCAAACACGGGAACTGGCTCTGCCAGGAGTTGCATTGTCATCTCCATGCCCAAGGTCAGAAGCAGTTATAGTACCTGATGGTAACTGCTGTCTGCTGGGACTGTGTCCCCTACAGGAACACCCAGGACATGAGCCCATGGCCTGCTACATCTTGGTATGGACATCACACTCCCCCTCTGTAATTCTGGAAATACTGGCACTATGTCCGCGTGATTGTGCATGGCCATGTGGACTCTCAGCAGATACTGTCTCAGCCCACCTTCTGTCCACTGCATCATTGAACTGATGCAACATGCCCCCAAAGTGGTGGAGGCAGTCATGGATGTCAGACTGTGCTGCATCCCTAACCCTAAGCATATGTCTGGTGTTCCGTTTAGAACATGCATGTGCCTCCATGATGGCCCAAAACATGCACCGAGTGACCTGTGATGTGACATTTGCAACAGGTGGTGGATGGACAGCAGGTCTCCTACAAGCACCCTTGTCAATCCACCCATGTGCGACCTCACCAGCACTCTGGCTATGGACAATGTCTACACTGACTGGAGCCATAGTTGCCACACTTTCCTTTTCAATGTCCTCACCCTCTGATTATCCAATATTTGTGGCTTCCAGGGACTGGGTATGTATGGAGATACTGACTTTGTGCAGTGGCAATGGGGCAGAAGAGGAATGTCAGCTTCTGGGACAGATTCAGCCCCAAAGCCCCCACCTGTGCCACACTTTGGCTACCATTATCATCAGAGTTCTGAGGAGACACTGACATCAGGTTGTGCAGGGTACACAGACCAACTGCCACCGGTCACCTGTGATAATAAAGGACAAAACAGTGCATTACTACCTGCACTATTATGCTCTGCAGTGCTATGTTGTGATATATGTAAGGCTCGATACACTGCTGTCACTATGACAAACCTGTTGAAAACCAAACATCATATTGTAGGACTTGAGGAAAGTACGCTTCCCACTAACAGTTGTAGTTACTTGTAAACTCTCATTACACTGTAATCTCATCATCAAGAGTGAAATGCACTGTTGACATTAGTGTAGACTCTGCAAAGTTGACACATATGACATTCTGTACTGTCATAACAATACTGTCACATCTATCAGTGTGGTCACACCTACAAGGCATAGGAATGAGTCTAACACACACACATATATATATATATACATATATATATATGTATATATATATATATATATATATATATATATATATATATATATATACAGTCAGAAAATATGTGTGCATTTCGTAATCATGCCAACCGTACAGCAATGCACTCAGCAGGCCTGGGATGTCACTCTAGGGATTACAATGCTGTAAACATACATCAATAACAAAAGTGTCATGCTTCCCAAGAGCAAGACCATGGGCTTGTATGATACCTGATGGACCTGTGAAAAGTGGAGGGAGAGGTAATGTCAGTATCACCACATGTTCTACCACCACATGGTAATATATACATATATCTCACATTTACAGTAGTTACTGTATTAATTTTTATAGTGGGCAAAATCTGAGCATGGCAGTCAAACTGCAGTTAAACCTTTCTCACCCCTCCAAAAACAGACAGACCTGACATCCCCCTTTTAGACTATGTATACTGTCACAAACTGAATGCTACAGTATTGCAGGACTGATCAACCTGAGCTGACCTGCATGCTCCTCTGTCGTGGAAACTGTGGCATGTGCATCCATGATGTAGGGTGTGTTGGATGCCTGGGAGCTGACATGTGTGCCTGGATTTGGCAGGAATTCCTTTGTGGCTTTGAGTGGTTGTTCTGCTGCAGGCCCTCCACCAGTGGCACCATGATCCCTGGCTACATCTGTCTCTCTTCTGCGTGCAGCATTGATTATGTCCATTGCATGGTGGCACACCCCCCAGGACAGTAGGACTTCATGGTGCAGACATAGCCCTTTCAGTATCAACACATTCTCTACATCTGTGAAAGCTGCATGGCATCATGCATACATGTTTTCTGAAAGACAATAACATGGGAATATGTCAGTTTCACATACATGGCTGTACTCTATGCAGAGATACAGCAAGAACAGAATGGCTGGCAATATCCACTGCTTGATCATACATGCTTATTACACAGTTTGAAAACATACTAAGCATGTGGATACAACTAGAATACTATCAATAGTCAGGTATTCCCATGTGTGCCATGGTAGATACTGCTGTATGATCATACAGCCTACACTGATGTCTATTGTAATGTGTTCCCAAGGGCCAACTCCCCTGACAAAATGTGAAAACAACTGTGCCAAACAAAACAACAGTGTATGATTACAACCACTATAAAGGGGGAGTCCCTTGAGCCCAGTGCACCATACTGACATTACACATTCCACCTTTGTGGTATTACACATACTCTGTATGTGTAACATCTCTGGAGATCATTGACATGTCATTTTCACAGTTCTAAGAATGGCTTATTGCTGTGATCCATATTCCCTTAAGTATGTTCAAACATCTGCATCCTGATTTAAAAAAATGATTGCATACCTGATGGAATGCAATACTCCTCTGCTAATATGTGCTGATAGTTAATATTTTGCATCCACATATTCTGTGTGTGGAAAGTCTCATACAGACTGATTTCCCATAGCCAGCTTGCTTGCCTTTTTAATATGTTTTGCCTCTTAACCAATACGTGGTTCTGAAATGCTAATTGCAATCACAACAGCAGATTCACACTATCATCAGCCAATCACATGCAACCACAGTACAATATTTAAGGCCTTCATGTAGATTGGGGCCATTTCAGATATGTTTTGTTGGACATTATTGGAGTGAGGAGACTACTTCATTGGAGAGGGTAAGTCTGTAGCAGCAGCTTTTACATAGAGAAGGGAGTTGCTACAGCTGAGGTAATAGGCATAAGCAGGGAGTGTGTACACTTTAGAGGACAACAAGCTGTAGGAGTAACTGTGGGAGCTGTGTCTGCCATGTTGTAGAGGCAGAGCCAGAGTGAGGCTACACTTTCCAGTCCAATTAAGGCATGTGTTTAAGGTAAGTATGTTAGGAAACAGTATCACTAACAGAGTACTAGGCAACATGTGTGTTCTGTCCTTGAGCAACATGGGGGATAAATATAAAAATATAATAATTCCATTGCTACACACCACTGGATATGAACCCAGGAGTGTGTTTGGCAAAATATACTGTTAGAAAGGCATTTAACAGACCAAGGTTACTGAATCACTGCTACAGTGGGTGTACTTGCAAGATATATGTGTACACTTATAGCCTGTAGCAAACATTTTCTACATCCATCAGTATGTGCATGGCTTTATATGCGTGTATTTCTACACCAAGGTCCCAGTTGAACATGTATTGTGCTATTAATGCCTTAGCAGGTGTCTTTCTACATGTTGATGATAAAAGGGCACATTAACTGCTATCACGGTCCGCACTTACATCCATTACTATGTCTTTCACTTTCTAGTGGTGTACTATTGCACCTGAGTCCAAGGTGCACTCCCAGTATTTTCATTACTTTTTAATCAAGTTTGTGTGGTGTGGCACACACCTCCGCTGAAACATGCTTAATGACTGTAACTGGCAATTACTATGTTTTGTTTAAATCACCTGTTTTAAGTAAGAGTTCTGTGGTGTGGCTGGTTAATGCAGTGTTCTGCAGGTGTGATGGTCTTGGGCTCGAAATATGGGACAGGTGTTCATTTTGTAACTGTGTATTACAATTTTAAAATCAAACATACTCAATATATCTCTATGTAGCTGAGCTTAGCAAAGCTGCATGACTTGGCATGTCATGCAGCATCGCGCTATAAAAAAATATAAAGAAAAGAAAAATGGGGAGATAGGAAAGTGGTGAAATGGGGTGCAAGCAGGGGGAAAACATAGTGAAAAGTAGGTAGGGATGTGCAGAAAGGGTGTAGGAAAGAGCCATAGCTATCCATTTCTTGTACAGCAGCAACTCTACACTTTGACAGAATTTGTACATGACTTTAAACTCCAAGTTACACACTGTAGGGATCTAAACCTTGTCACCACAATAAACAGGAGATGCTGGTGGGATAGATTCCTATCCCAGAGACTTCCCATACTCTGGAACAGGTTACCCATCTATGTCAAGCAAAGTTCTTCATTAGTATTCTTCATGAAAAATCTTGATGAGTGGATGGGAAATAGGAAATACACCCCGGAGATCACTTCTGTGGCTCTGCTCGACAGTCACAGGAAAATAACTTTCTTGGGTGGCGTAAGCCAGGGAACATTGTTGGCTAGGCTTACATAGGCACTTGGGCTGATAGCCTAGTAGCTACCTATGAACCTATGAACCTATAAACTCTCAACTCCAGACAGAGTGGTGAGGACAACATAACTGCATTGTCAAGCCAATTGGACCAAATTACGTGTGTCCAGAGGACACGTTTGTGAAATGGAAACCTATGTATTGGGTGATAATTTTTTTGGGACAGGTGCCCATTTTTTTCTTTTAAGATGCGAGTGGAATGTTGGCGAAGGGACATAGGTACGTGTGGAAGAGGTAAGTTGGGTAGGTGAGGATGCATTTGCAGACAGACAAGACAAACAAGACAGCAGACAGAGGCGGTTTGTGACACATGAGGGGGTAAACACTTTGGATAGGGAAGGTGTTGTGAGATCTAAGTCTCATCTGCCACCACAAGGCAGCAGTGTGATGCACATCCCCTACCATGTGACTGTCTGCACTGCTCCGTCACTGCTCTGGGGGTGGCAGTGGTGGAGGCTGGACACCAGGGCGAGGCTGCCCTATCAGGTAGGCCAGCATGTCCTCAATCCAGTGCAGGCAGCTGTCAAAATTATGGTAACTATCCTGTACACCAAAACCAGCAGCTCAGCCTGCGTGACAACTCCCCTCCACCACCAGTCCCAGAGAGGGCCCATCCCCGTCTCATAGGGCAGTACTATCCAATGCCGCAGGTAGTGCAGAGGCAGCAGAGTGGGCACAAACAGTCTGTTTCCAAGACATGCTAGGACCTGGTGCTATGTCCGGATGAGGCAAGGTAGGAAGATCAGCCTGAACTGGCCTACCTTGACATGTTGTGGTAAATGAGGTATAGCAATAAGTTGAGGTTAGTAATAACCAAAACATTGTTAGTATTAACAGAATGGAATATCATATTTATCAATCCAAATATATTTTAATATATGTTATGTGTAACACAACAATAAGTAACAGTATGTTAACAGCATGCCAGTAAGAATTAAACCATAAGGCCAACAAAATACTTAGTTTAGAAAAATATGTTAAAATTGAATCATAATACCACATTACAATAATAAATCCCATATTACCAAAATATAGTTAGTTTAACAAAATATGTTAATATTAAATCATAATAATAAATAACAATAATAAATAAATGAAGATAAGAGGCAGGGAGAAAGAGAGCAAAACATTCCATTACTGACAATGCAGACTATGTCCTTGAAAACACTGATTGTAAATACTCTACAGGCATGTAGTTTCAATTTTGAGTACAGTGATTACAGCTCTCCTATAGCTGATGTAGTAAGTACATACCGCTTAAGCTGTTAGCATCGGTTAATATGGGCCAAGCAATGACAAATGCAGGTACACAACTACACAGAACACTTTTACATAATGTGGACCTCTATAACTACCAATGTGTTCTTTAAGAGGATTTGGTAACACATTGCATTCCAGGAAATCATTTTTTTGGTAATCCTGTGGCAGATGAATTAGGCAGTTTTAATTACATTACAGAAAATTGTGACACTTGAGAGGCATATTTGTGTACAGTACATAAACTAGACATCTGTCATGCCTTAGTTGGCAAGCATGGGAGCAGAACCCAATAGTTGTGACTGCTTGGGATATCTGCAAAAAAATGTAACAATTGACTGCAGCAGCTTAGTAGAGACATACAAAAAATACAGCCATACTGGAAATATTTAGATAGATTTATTGAATCAGCTATGCTGCTTAACACTTTATTGGTATTGCTGATAAGTGTCTGAGAAATGTAAACACGATCATATCTGCTTATAACATGGGCAACCTCAACCATATATCTTTTGTTCCTGCAGTGGGAGGAAATGAGAGCATTATGTGACTGACCTTGTTTTGCATTCTAGTACTATTACAGTGTTGTACTCAACTGCAGTGACAATAGAACACAAATGCATGGAATACAGCTGTCCTGCTTTTATTAAAACAGATTTCTTTAGGAATCAAGAATGCTGCTTAACACATTATTGGTATTGCTGATAAATGTGTGTGAAGTCCACACACAATATCTGCCCATAGAGTCAGCTACCTCACCCATATACCTTTATTACCTGGAGTAGAAGGGACAGAGAGCATTATGTGACTGATATTAACATTACACTTGACTGCAGCAACCTTACCATAGACAAGCAATGCACACAGCTATACTGTAATTTTTATGACAACACAATCCTGCTGTACACCATTTTGCTTACTGTTATTGGTATTGTTTATTGCAGTACAATTGTTATTGTTCATTTCCTGCACTACATGTCTAATTGCCCATTTATTGCACTACAGTTCTACTTGCCCATTTATTGCACTACAGTTTTTATTGTGTATACTTTATTGCAGTGAATGATTTAATCTTTCTTGCTTATTGCACTACAGTTATCATAATAAATCCTTACTTATCACACTCAAGGTGCAACCTGGCCAGGCACCCGGCATGGGACTCAGTATAAATAAATAATTGCCCTTTTATAGTGTTATCCTTTATATATTTCAGATGCACACACTGCAGACCAGTAATAAATTTTATGCCACTAGTCACCAGTGGTGTCCCCAATTTTCATGGCTAAGATTTTTCCTCTTTGGCATCTACTTTTCAGAAGTAAAAGCCAATACCAGAGGGCTCTGGCTGACTAGGTTTGCAGATGACTGCAAGATAGGGACAGTCATTTAATGCCCAAATGAGTTAGCCATCTTGCAGGAAGATTTGATTGAAATAAATAACTGATGCCAAAAATCATAGATGAAAATCTAAATGCCAAAACATGCATTATTGTCTCTTTTTGGAAGTTATCTACCTGGGGAAGTACTATATTAAAAATAGGCCCCTAACAGTTAGCTAATTTATTCAGGATTTGGGAACATGTGTAGGTAGTGGCCTAACCTTCCCTAACATTTATCAACTGTCATAAGAAAGTCCTTCTATATTGTGCAGCTAATAGATGAAAGGATTGTGTCTAGAGGTAGTGATACCATTGGCCCCCGTTGTTCTTTTCTCATTAAACCAATCATGGGAAGAGTAAGACCAGTCTAACACCAAGTGTGACAGGCTAATTCAGTCATCAGAAGGGAAACTGGTTAAGTTTAAAGTGGCCTGGAAAAGGCAGTTAGTGCAGTACTTATTTATGAACCTATAAGCAGTACTAATTGTAAAGACTTGAATGAATAAATTGTAACCAATGTCAGCAATATAAATTTTAAGGTGCAAGAAAGCCAATGACACATCTCAAAAATGTAGTACTTTGGTTCAAATAAGCAAGAACATTTCACGTACCAATAGTGCATCCCATCGTATGTCATCAATAACCAAAAAGCAAAAATTAAACTGCAAAACTAACATAAGGAATATTTATGCCATGTTTCATATATTTTATGCTTTGTCAATGATACTGCTGAAACAATTAAATTGCAAGTCCTAAAACATCCCATGCTAATGTATTAAAATACACCAAATAAATGAACTGTCACTGCAAAGAAGATCCATAAGGACTATAAAGGTTACCTCAGAGAGATACAACAACGCCAGACATAAAGCAGTTCATTCACAGAATTTCTGCAGACTGCTTAATTTCATTTTAGTGCAAAAATAGGTAGTTAATATATCCCATTTAAGTCAAACAGAAACACTCTGTAACAGGAAAAGAAGATTATAACATGAACATTTGCTTGAAAGGTGTCAAAAATATATTAAGTGCCCAGGAAAGATGATTTCAGTTACCCAGTTAACATGTAAGAAAATTATATTGCAGTACTTCTAGGCAAGTTCTTAATCAAATGATATGTGGTCAGGATTTGTAAACTGATGCACCCGTGGTTACTAGTACAGATGTCCCATGCTGGCAGCGTACCAGATAGACTAAAGTGTGCTTTATGGACAAGAGACACTGACAGAACATACAACTTAATGTTTTTGTACTTGAATTGGGCAGTATCAAGGCAGTGCCTTGAAGAGAAAAAGATAACCAAGCCAAAGTTTGCACATGTTGAGTATGTTTATTTTGATGAATTTTGTGCATGGGACCGGCACTGTAGAGAGACAGAAAGATAAGTGAAATACGAACCAAAAACTGCAAACTTCAAAGTAAAACTCAAAAAAGACAGTCTTCAAGTTTAAATCCAATGACCACTAGAAAACAAATGGATTTAGCACTTTCATTCACTCATTTATTATGTGAACTTCCACAGAAAAAAAACAATTGCATTTACCCATCCTTCCTTTTATACCAAAATCACAGGAAATGACATCAAACACATTACAAAATAATAAATAAGCTTTAGTATTTCCATTACTTTAAATAACTTGAAATACTTGTCGATCAATCTATAAAAATATAAGTGTATACTTGTTTATATAAACATGCATGTAACTAACATCAAATATATCGAAATAGTTACATAATAAAACTATTTGTTCAATAAAAACATTTCAAATTGATGGACTCATTCAGTCCTGGCACTCTATCTGCCCCTAAAAATAACTGCCACAATGTCTCTTTACATTCTAGAATATTGTTCAAATCCCCTCCAAATGAAACTTCATTGACCTTTTCCACTACTGAAAACTCAAACTTCTTAAAATTTGTACAAACAAGGGCATGTTTAGCCAAAGCATTACTTTTATCATTATTTTTGATAGCCAAATTATGTTCATAAATTCTGCGTTTTAATGTTCTTTTGGTTTTCCCTATGTAATAATGATCACATGATACGCAACAAACAATGTAAACAATAAATTCAGTATTACAATTAAAATAATCTTTGGCCCATAAAGTATAATTTGCATGTTTCAAAGTCACAAATGAACTATTACTGATGTATCTACATTGCTTACAGTTTTTACAAGCATAAGTTCCCTTTTTGGTACTAACCACTATTGTTGTCATTTTAACCCTCTTGTTATCAGACTCTACCATGGACTTTATATTTAACACTTTCTTATAAGTGAATTGTGGTTTTATACCTATTTTCGCTACCAATTCACTATTACCTAATAAAACTTTCCAATTATTAACTATAATTTCCTTAATAAACCACATCTCATTCACTATAGGTATAGGAAAAACAATGTTGTAATCATTGTGGTTGGAAGTACTAATTTCCAATACAGGACTTACACAAATGTCTCCATACCTGAAAATTGGCTTGGCAACACCTTGCCTTAATACCAAAACTTCATTTTCAATCTTCTTCAACCAGTCTAAATTATAACCTCTCTGAAGAAATAATGTCCTAAGAAATGATGTTTCCTTTGTAAATATATCATTGTCTGTAGTCAATCTACTTAGTCTTATTATCTGTCCTTTGATAACCCCCTTCTTCATATGCACAGGGTGTAAACTGTCCTTGTGTAAATACTGATTGACAAACACTTCCTTTCTATGGACTTTACTAATAAATGCATTTCTCTCTCTATTTAAACTTAAATGTACATCCAAATCTGAAATACATTCACCGAACCCACTTATTTTAAATTCCAAAAAGTTTGTAGTATTATTTAAATCCTCTACCATTTCTAAAAATTCTTCATGTGTGCCTGTCCACAGAAAAAACAAATCATCAATAAATCTATAGTAAGCCTGCACTTTGGAGTAATGATAATGTTTAATTAGAAACTTCAACTCCCAATTGGCCATTACTAGGTTTGCAAAAGCAGGAGCTACCAGGAGACAGAGGGCTACTATAGTCTCAAGGAAACAGTCTAAACTTAAAATATACATTACGGCGTATCAAATAAATGAAGCTTATGTTGTTTCAGAGAAAACATTTGATAACCAGGGAGTTGTTTGTAGTGAAAAATGTGTTGGTGTAACATCTGAAATTAGCACCAACATTAAAGAAATATCCAACATGAATAAGAAAAATGGGACTGAGGAGAATTTGATCTTGGATGTTGACAGGGGTAGAAATGTAACAATACCCACTACTAATGAAACAGTAGTTTCTGTTGACAATGATGTTCGAGTAAGTTATGCACAGGTTGCTTCACAATCCACTGAAGGCAAAGTCAAGGCCATTTTCCATTAAACAATGTACAAAACAAACAGACTCAAAAATGGTACAACACCACTCAACACAAGGGGAAGGGGAAAAGGAAAAATCAAAACTACAAGAAATCCAGGTGGTAAAAGACAAAGATAAAACAAATTGTGCAGAGGACTTTTGTATTAATGTTATACATTTGTCTAATGTTTTTCTATCATGTGATGCTAAAAATGTTTTTAAAAAAGTTTTTTCTTTCATACCTAACAACAGTATGACTATAGGGAGACTTTTGGTTGATTTTAGATTGTATTTGAGAAAGCCAAGTTATATTATGCAATATATTGTAAAAGTACCTGGTTATATATTAGAAAAGAAACCTACAAAACCAAGTACCTTTAACCCTCCACTTCAAACCACTTTGCAAGTGTTTCAAAATGTGTGTGAAAGTGACTTTAGAAATATCTACCTCCATGGACACCAAGAGAATCTCACCCAAAAAGAAAAAACTGCTTTAGAAGATTTATGTAAAAATCCAGATATTAGAACTATGAAAGCAGACAAGGGTGGGAAGATAGTTGTTATGAACACTAAAGAATATGATAGTTCTATATTAACTATGTTGGGAGATAGTAATACTTACAAAAAGGTAAATGCACATGATGTGAAGTATAGTTATCAAAAAGTGGATATAACATTATTTGATATGTTTAGCCAGGGAGAGTTAGCTTATGAAAGTTATGAATATTTATTAGTAGAACATCCCAAATTAGCAACTTTTTTTGGTATTCCAAAAATACAGGTAAACCAAGTTAATCCACCCTTTAAGCCTATCATTTCTGCAAGACATTCTAAGACTGAAAATATATCCATTTGGTTAGACTACATATTAAATCCAGTAGTACAGAAATTGCATTTTTACTTGAGAGATCCATGGCATTTATTGGAAAATCTACGAAGTATGAATGTGACATTGGAGTCTACAAAATTTGGGACTTTGGATGTTAAGTCATTGTATACCTCAATAAATTTAGAACAAGGAATTGAATATTTGAGAGAATATCTGATTAAAAACACAGAATTTGTACGTACAAAGGTCAACACCATTTGTAGTTTAATGGAGTTAGTATTGAACAATAATTTTTTTTTAGATTCAACAAAAACATATATCAACAGATCTCGGGTGTGGCTATGGGAGCTAGGGTAGCTCCAGCTTTTGCAAACCTAGTAATGGCCAATTGGGAGTTGACGTTTCTAATTATACATTATCATTACTCCAAAGTGCAGGCTTACTATAGATTTATTGATGATTTGTTTTTTCTGTAGACAGGCACACATGAAGAATTTTTAAAAATAGTAGAGGATTTAGATAATACTACAAACCTTTTGGAATTTAAAATAAGTGGGTTCGGTGAATGCATTTCAGATTTGGATGTACATTTAAGTTTAAATAGGGAGAGAAATGCATTTATTAGTAAAGTCCATAGAAAGGAAGTGTTTGCGAATCAGTATTTACACAAGGACAGCTTACACCCTGTGCATATGAAGAAGGGTGTTATCAAAGGACAAATAATAAGACTAAGTAGATTGACTACAGACGATGATATATTTACAAAGGAAACATCATTTCTTAGGACATTATTTCTTCAGAGAGGTTATAATTTAGATTGGTTGAAGAAGATTGGAAATGAAGTTTTGGTATTAAGACAAGGTGTTGCCAAGCCATTTCTCAGGTCTGGAGACATTTGTGTAAGTCCTGTATTGGAAATTAGTACTTCCAACCACAATGATTACAAAATTGCTTTTCCTATACCTATAGTGAATGAGATGTGGTTTATTAAGGAAATTATAGTTAATAATTGGAAAGTTTTATTAGGTAATAGAGAACTAGTAGTGAAAATGGGTGTAAAACCACAATTTACTTATATAAGAAAGTGTTAAATATAAAGTCCATGGTAGAGTCTGATTACAAGAGGGTTAATATGACAACAAGAATGGTTAGTACCAAAAAGGGAACTTATGCTTGTAAAAACTGTAAGCAATGTAGATACATCAGTAATAGTTCATTTGTGACTTTGAAACATGCAAATTATACTTTATGGGCCAAAGATTATTTTAATTGTAATACTGAATTTATTGTTTACATTGCTTGTTGCGTGTCATGTGATCATTATTACATAGGGGAAACCAAAAGAACATTAAAACGCAGAATTTATGAACATAATTTGGCTATCAAAAATAACAATAAAAAAAAATGCTTTGGCTAAACATGCCCTTGTTTGTACAAATTTTAAAAAGTTTGAGTTTTCAGTAGTGGAAAATGTCAATGAAGTTTCATTTGGCGGGGATTTGAACAATATTCTAGAATGTAAAGAGACATTGTGGCAGTTATTTTTAGGAGCAGATAGAGTGCCAGGACTGAATGAGTCCATCAATTTGAAATGTTTTTATTGAACAAATAGTTTTATTATGCAACTATTTCGATATATTTGATGTTAGTTACATGCATGTTTATATAAACAAGTATACACTTGTAATTTTTATAGATTGATCGACAAGTATTTCAAGTTATTTAAAGTAATGGAAATACTAAAGCTTATTTATTATTTTGTAATGTGTTTGATGTAATTTCCTTTGATTTTGGTATAAAAGGAAGGATGGGTAAATGTAATTGTTTTTTTCAGAGGAAGTTCACGTAATAAATGAGTGAATGAAAGTGCTAAATCCATTCGTTTTCTAGTGGTCATTAGATTTAAACTTGAAGACTGTCTTTTTTGAATTTTACTTTAAAGATAAGTAAAATGCTACTTATATCAGTAGTGTCTGTCCATCCTTCCAGTCTATGATGCTGTAAGAAAATTCAATACCACAGTGCCAAACACTGTGGTTTTATTTGTTTTAATACATCATGGCCACGGTGGTGAAGCGGTTAGCATTGTCGCCTCACAGCAAGAGGTTCTCCCATTCGATTCTCAGCTGAAGCATCTTCTATGTGGAGTCTGCATGTCCTCCCCATGATTGAATGATGTTAAAGACATGCAGGTAGGTACGTGCATGAATAGGTGTGCCTTCTTCGAAGGTTGGGTGTCAGGCTGGCAACTTTCCACCGTAAAAATCCACTGCCTATCATTAGCAGACCGGAGTTCCACTGTGGCGACCCCTAACTGGGAAAAGCCGAAAGACATTACTTTACATTAACTGTTGATTATATATTAACATCCCTGGCGCACACACACACACACACACACACACACACACACACACACACACACACACACACACACACACACACACTCACACACACACACAAACACATGGTCATCAGGCCCTATATGTTTCAGTGAGTATCAGGCACTTCATCACTTGCCAATAATCTGTAGTGTGACCATGCATCACTCAGCCAATTCTGATTATTCACATATCTGACACATGACATTATACCAATATTTCATTCTGGGTAACTACTCACATGGCCACCTGCTTGGCTGGAATGCATGTAGGTGGGTACAGGACACATTAAGCACAGTTACCTTGCAATCAGGTAAGACGTCACATATACTTTTGACATTGTGTGTTACATGGATACAGGAGATGTGTTGGAAGATAATCCCACCCCATCTGCAGCCCACAGACCATGGCAGAAATGGAATATAGTACTGCACACACAGAGAGATGAAACATTATGGACTGTTTTTTTTAGTGAGCTTAATGGATCTGCCATCTAGATGCATCTACTGGGGTAATACATTATTCACATGATAAAAGGAAGAGATATTCATAGTGTGCACCATGTTAAAGAACAAATGTGTGAAGAAAAAGTTTTAGCAGCAGGGAATGGTTACATCAGAACTCATCCTACATGTTAGAGGCAGGACAAGAGACTGGAAAACCCCTCAGAATAGGAATGAGTAGCAGCAGGACACAATTTAAGGCAGATAAAGGAACAATGCATCACAACCCTGGGAAGGATGTGGTTCTTTTTAACAACTATGGACTCTGACACAGACAACATGGAATGAAATGGTTGTTTGCATCATCCAGCAGAGGCTATGCAATGTAGTTCATGGACTGACCAAGCTGTGCTTCATACATTACCTTACTGCTCCAGCTGTGGGTGTACAGGGCATATCATCATCATTTCCCCAGGTGAGGAGGAGCAAAGTGACATATGATAGCAATACTATTATATGTGGCAGAGTCAGGGAAGGTGGTGATAGAAGCCCCATATTCAAGTAGCAGGCCATGGAGAGTCAGGAATCATATCTTTGAGTGGCAGTATGGAGCTGCCATGTCACAAAATTTGGTGACATATAGTAAAGAGGTCTGTAGACAGAGCTAGTGATCTATAGCACAGATTGTATGCAATAATAGGAATGACAGTGTGCTCTCTAACACAGTATTACATTTTATTAACCATTGGGTGTATGGTAGCCACAGAAAATCTGGCCACATATAGACATTGTGCTCCATCTGTACTCAGAGTAAATTGATGAAGAAGAACTATGTAAGCAAGAGCATGCAGTTTGATGACATGGCCCATGTGGCCAACGATGACCTTCAACTGTTATTTATGTGAGACCAGCCATGGCCAGGTCTGCTGGGTTCTGTGGCTGAGCTGACAGTAAATGGTCTCTGTCATCTTTGAGTAGATGGTCTCTGTAATCTGGCTATGTCTTTTCTGTCACTAGCCAGCTCATATTCACACACCATAAAAGAAGAGACTGTAAAAATAAAACTGCCTATTCTAGCACAAAATCCAAATTTCAGGGTTGAAATCTTTTACTTGAGACATTGTTTACTTTCTTTCACTAACCACAACTCTTAAAAAGCTGAAGCCAGTGATAGTAAAAATAAGAATAATTTATTTATTTTATTTTTATTTATTTTACATTTGTTGACCGGGCTAGTCCAACTGGATATATTTCCATTTTCAGCAGAGGCCCGGGGAGAAAAGCTCCACATTTAAACAAAAGGAAATACATTTTAAGCACAAATATCATAATACACATTATTACCTATTTCTAAAACAAGAATAGTAAGAGTAAGAGCAGGGCAAGAGAAATGAAAGAAAGTTGTCAAAAGAAAGAAGAGAAAGTTGACTTTCTAGGGAATAAGTAACATCAAGATGAACATACTAACATGTTTTAATACCAAGAAGAGAGATTAAAGATCAAGGAGAGAGAAGCAGCGAAAAATGAGAGAGCAAAAATAAAGAGACAAATACTTGTTTGAAAGAGATTTGTAGCCATAAGGAGGAAAGATGAAGAGGAGGAGTTTAAAGAGGTAGAGATAGAAAGATAAAAAGAGGAAGCAGGATGGAGAGGAAAGTAGGGAGAGAAAAATGGATTAGATGGAGCAAATTACTTTAGTCAGGATTAGAGCAGGGACACATCCAGTGGCTTTTAAGGTAAATTCTGAGTTTTTGTTTAAACAGAACAGTAGATGCAATGGAAGTAAATTCAGTAGGCAGTTGATTCCAGTGTTTTCCAATAGTATTAGAGAAAAGGGAATCACCTGCTAGGTTATTGGATTTGGTTAAGGTAACTAGCAGCTTACTTGATGAACGGAGGGAGTTCAGATTAGAGTAGGGGGTTATGAGGTTGGAGAGTATAGGTGTGTTGTGAGGTTGGTAGAATGCTCTTTGGACAAATGTCAGTTGGGACTGAAGCAACATGTTTGACAATTCAAGCCAGTTAAGTTGCTGCAGATTCAGACAGTGGTGAGTTCTGAAGGGTTTACCAGTGACAAATCTAGCTATATTATTGTACGTGGACGATAATTTTGAGAGATTATTTTTCTTAAGGTTAGTATAGATTGGTGAGGCGTAGAGAAGAGTCGAGATAAGATGAGAGTGGGCAAGAGTAGCTTTGGCTTGGGAGGTTAAGAAAGTTTTAATTCTATAGAGGGAGCCGAGTTTCCTGTTTACAGATTTAATGGTATTGTTGATATGACAATCAAAGGTAAGGTTGTTGTCAATCGTGACACCTAGCAGTTTGGTATTGGGGTCAGGTGATATAATGGTTCCATTGTTAGATAGGATAGTAAAGTCTAATGTAGGGGAGCTGGTAGTGGGCTTAAAGAGTAGGAGTTTGTTTTTTTTAGCGTTTAGGAGTAGGCAGCGTTTTGAGAACCAAGTTTCAACTTTAGAGAAAACAGCTTGAGTAATAGTTTGAAGTTCAGAGATGGATTTAGCAGAGCAAATTAATGTGGAATCATCAGCATATTGTATACAAGTAGCCTGGGGGATAGCTATTTGTAAGTCATTTATAAAGAGGGAGAAAAGAAGTGGTCCAAGAATAGAGCCTTGGGGGATGCCAAGTGAAATTGGGAGAAGGGATGAGAGTTTATTATCCCAGAGAACGGCTTGTTTCCTGTTTGTAAGATAGGAACAAAACCAGTGGACAGTCTTAGATTCTAAGGAGAGAGATTCAAGAATTTTTAAGAGAATAGAGTGGTTGACCATATCAAAGGCTTTAGATAGGTCAATGAAGAGAGCTGAAGACAGGGTGTTATTATTTCGGTTCTTGTTAATAAGGTCTGTAAAGGTGAGGAGAGCGGTGGTTGTGCTATGAAAAGGCCTAAAGCCATGTTGACAGGGAGTGAGAATGTTGTTTTTTATTAGGTGGTCCATTAACTGATAATGGACACATTTTTCCATGATTTTTGCTAGTGGGGACAAGAGAGCAATGGGCCTATAATTAGAGTATTCATAGGAGTTACCTCCTTTGTGTAAGGGTATGATGTGAGAGATTTTCCAGATGTCAGGTATGGTTTCTTCATTTATGGCTCTGTTAATGAGAATAGATATGGGGTAGGCAATTTCTGAGGCTGATTTTTGAAGGAATTCAGATGGGAGTTGGTCCGCTGAGGGGGTGCATGGTTTGAGTTTGTGAATACATTTTTGTATAATGGCAGTGGAGATGGGTTGTAGCCTAAAGGTTGGTAGTTTGGAGGAGGCGGGGTCGGGGATACTAGTGTTGTCACTAGAGAGGTGTGAGGCCAAAGAGTTAATAGTATCAATAAAGAAAGAGTTGAAAGTGTTGGCAGTATCAAGGGTGGAATTCTTTTCAGATCCGGTAGGGGAAGGAGTGGTAGTCTGTCCAGGGTGTAGAAGCCTGTTAAGGGTTGACCAGAATTTTTGAGGGTTGTTGTGGTTAGCTTGTTGGAGATTACTATAATAACTTCTTTTATCAGAGAAAATAGCTTTTTTGGTACAGTTTCTTAGATGTCTAAAGGTCTGTTGGTCTACACTAGATTTGCTAGCTCGCCATTTTTTCCATGCTTTGTTTCTAAGTAACATTTTTTGTCTTGTATCTTTAGATAGCCAGGGGGCAGGTTTAGATTTAATTCGGATGGAGCGTGATGGTGCATGATTATCTAGAATAGTTAGGAAGGTGGTGTTGAAGTAAAGCACAGCTTCTTCAAGGGGAAGTGTCTTTAGTGGGTTCCAATTGCAGGCCTTTAGTTCAGTTCTAAATTGAGTAGGGTTGAAACATTTGAGATTGTGTAAGGTCCTATAGATAGGTGTATTGTTAGAGGCATTTCTTTGCCTAATAATAAAGGTTAGATTGTGATCACTAAAGTCATCAGGTACTGTTCCAGACTGATATTTAAGTTGAGGTTTGTTAATGAGTATCCAGTCTAGAGTACTTTCTTTGTTGTTAGATTTATTAATCCTAGTAGAGGCGTTTATTATTTGACTAAAGCCATAAAGGTTGATATGGGAAGCTGGGTTATTAGTAGTTAAAGAGGACCAGTCCAGATTGAGGTCACCAAGAATTATGGTTTCTTGTGGATAGGAGGTGGTGAGCCAACTAAGGATATTTTCTATAGTAGTGAAATTATTTCCAGGAGGTAGATATATACAGATAATATAGATGGACTTTTTAGGGTTTAGTTGCAGCTTCGAGATGAGAAGTTCAGTCTTATTACTGTCTGGGTTATCATATGGTATTAATGTTACATTAAGTTCTGTTTTGAATAGAATTGCAACTCCCCCGCCTTTTTTAGTTTTGCGGTCAAGTCTTAGGATGTTATAACCTGGAGGTATGATTACATTATCTTTAGTAAAGGGTTTCAACCAGGTTTCAGTTAAACAGAGAATATCAAAGGAGTGATGTTGAAGAAGGGAGTGGAGATGGGTGATTTTGTTATTGACACTTCGTATATTAAATAAATTAATTAACAAACAAACAAATAAAACATAGCAATTAATCAAAGCAGCTTCTGTAGCATTTGAAGGAACCTGCCATATCCTTTCCTCTCCCTAACCCTAGCTATTAAAAAGCTGATGTCATCGAGCAGGAAGAAAAGAACTAAAGCAATTTCATTCAGCGGCAGTTATAAGGACCACTGTTTGCGCATGTGTGTGTGTGTGTGTGTGTGTGTGTGTGTGTGTGTGTGTGTGTGTGTGTGTGTGTGTGTGTGCGTGTGCGTGTGTATGTAATTGCATATGTTTATGTGTGATGTGCTTGTATATAGACATTTTATTAACTACTTATATAAGTTATATTTTAGATGTACAATACTTCCTGCAAAAATAATTACACATCTTAAATATTTGAGTCTGGCAAAATATGGAAATATATCAATGTTGCTGCAGTCTGGGTATTGTTCTTGTGGAGTAGAGCTTACGTTTTTGCCTTCTTATCTAACTTTGCAGTTGTTTTCTTTTTTGTGGAGGAGTTACATGATAGTAGGCTACTTTATGTCAGTTTTAAAGTGTTTTCTCACGCTTGCTTAACTTACATTTTGCAGCACTCTGTTTGTGGAGCAGGAAGCAATGATTAGAATCTTCATTCTAACAGCAAACAATTTTCTTAAAAGGAAAAAACACAAAAACCCTTCACAATTTATTTTCCCACACTAATGCTATTAAGGAGTAATGATGACCTTTATCATCAGTGACTTCAACAAAGGGAAAACATGGGATTCAGCCATACTATGCCTTTCAGCTGCACAGATTTTCGCAGCTTGTAAAGATTTTGCCTCATATTTTGGGTTCATTTCTGATAAAATTGTGGTTTTCTGGCAAATCAATGGCAAATCATTGAGGGTTGAAGTCAGAAAATAATAACAGAAATTCAGAATTCATACCCTTCAGAAAATTCATGCTAATAAAAAATGTTTTTCTATCAATTTTCTAAGTTTGTAAGAGCAGTATTCAAAAAGTGTCCCTATATTTGGGTCTTTGTGCCCCCATTATTGATGGGTTTGTCAAGATTTCTTGTCAAAGAATTTGAGGGGTATGATCCATACACTTTAAATCATGTCTGCTACGCATGAGCAGACACGCATCCATTAAAGTCTATGGACCCATACTTGACATGACGTCACCAGGGAAACATTAAATTCTTTAAGGCCATGGCTTCCAAATAAAAAAAAAAAAAAAAAAAAAAAAGTTTGCAAAATTTTTTATAGAAAAAATGTAGAAATAAATATGGGTGGACTATGGTAAAATGCACAGTGGTACTTAACTCTCCAGATGCCACTATGCAGTATCTAATTGTAATGCAACTTCTTCTTCTTTCGGCTTTTTCCCGGTTAGGGGTCGCCACAGCAGATCACCTGACTGCTCATGATCGGCAGTGGAGTTTTTTACAGTGTTGAGTTGCCAGCCCAGCGGCGCCCAACCTTCCACAGAAGCTAATTGTAATACAACACTAAACATTAATAGAGATATTTGGTGGAGGGGATGATCTGAGACGTTTCAAAAAGTAAGCACATTGTCAGAGACACATTCACATACACAAAGAAATATAGTTTGACCATATTATAATTCAGTTTACTTTCTTTTCTATCTAGGCAATGAAAGATTTATCTATATGCACAAAACGAACATTTAAAGTATATTTCAACATTTTAGCACATCCATGTGTTATTTAATTAGAGGTAAATAACAATGTACTCTACTTGTTATCAGCCTTTCCATCTCTAGTATCAAGGAATCAGATTAACTTGTCACAGCAAGTAATGTTGCATGCATTTAGTGCTTTCAGTATTTCACTATGTGGTTGTAATGGTTATTGCCAATCAGCAAGGAGAAAGCAGGGTGAAGCATTTGTTTACATTCTCTTGCTGATGGCAGCGATTTTTTTTTTCTTTATCTTCAAACAAGTCTATATGTATTAATCGCTGAACTCATTTGGTGTTTTAAAACATTGCCCTATCTTTTGATCTTGATGGTACTTTATATAGCAAAGAGAGTTTTTTTTTTGTTATGTTTTTTAACACTCAACACAGACAATTTGAGGACAAAAATAGTAAACAATTTCTTTCTTCTAGAAATGTCGTGCTCTCTCCTCTTCATATGTTTTGCAGTTCTTTTAAGCAAACAGTTGGCAGAATCTGATCTGTTTTATTTAATCTAAGGCAATGTTTACAGAGTCTTATAGTCCTGAAACCCTTAACAAGTTTTGTATTTTAAAATTTATCAGAGCATTTTTATTGATGGTATCTATCTATCTATCTATCTATCTATCTATCTATCTATCTATCTATCTATCTATCTATCTATCTATCTATCTTTCTATCTATCTATCTATTGTAAGGGGGTGGGTATGTTCAAAGCAGCAGAGTGTGAGATCTGCTATTTTTTATATGCGTTTATAGGCCTGCTCCCATATATTGCCTAATTATTTTGGAATGATTTATTAAAAGGTCCAATATTAAGCCTACATTTTAAGCAATTCTTGACCCTGTGCTGATCTGGATATCAACTTCAAGTGTGTTTCACTTCTGCTCTTTTTATTTTATATCTGTATCTCTGTTGAGAGATGAGAGGTAGAAAGGAAACAGGGAGAGAGACAGAGATTTATGCAGGTTGTGCTTCTTGCTGTTATTTTTTTTCTACATACATTATCCTGTGACACTCAAAAGCACAGTCATCCTATGCAGTGTTTTATACTCTTTTTTTTTTCTTTCGAGATGTTGGGGGCAATAGAAGACAGAGAAACAGTTTTATTTATATCTCACATATTTCCTGCTTTCCCTTAAATTAAATGAACCTAGATTGAAAACTGATGTAAATTCTGTGTTACTATGAAAACTCATGATGGTGCTATGCCTCATTAAAATTCTGTTTGCATAAATGGTAAGTAAGCCAGTGTATTTCTCCAGAATCAATTTATCTAGTTCTTGCAATTTACTTAATTGATGACTGGCATATTTTTATCTGCCCACAGCTTCTGGCAATACCTGCCATTCAATAGTGGGAAATTTGGAAAACACATAGCAACTAATTTCTGAATCTGGAGTGAATGTGTTTATAAAATGATCTCTGTACATTGGTAGACATTGTAATTACAAATGTAAAAACAGGTCACATAGCTGTTGCTAGATCTTTTAGAAAAACAGTCCATAGACAACAATATGACTGTGGTAACAATACCATTAAGGCCAGAAATGAAAATAAGATGAAAAGCTAATCAATAAATTAAACATGGACGTAAAATTAAACAATAAGTTTATGAAATTACAAGTATAGTGGATGCAACTCATGTTAAATTTCCTTTTTACTTTATTATCTTCAGAAAACATCTGGTATACGTATTATAAACAACTCCTCAGACCACACTTAGGCACACTCATAGGTGAGCATATAGACCAACACACACGCACACTCATGCACACACATATGCACATTCACAAACCCACCCACACATGCACATACACGCACACACACACACACACACACACACACACACACACACACACACACACACACACACACACACACACACACACGGACACACAAGGATACAGATATCAGCCCAGGTTACACTAACATACCTGTAACAAATGTCATGCTAATCTATATTTTGTGACACTGTTCTTGCTCTTCCCTTCTTCTGTTACCAGATATGTCTGCAACAGTTAATAATATTTTGAAAGTTTTAAAGTAAATAATTGCAGCAAAATGAATGAGTCTGTACCAGCCATAATTCAGTGAGTCCTCCTTAGATAGTTTTAATCAAAAGCCTTGATTTCACTAACTGTTCAGATAAACATATACAGTTTCATGCTAGAGCACTAGGCTATCTAACTGTTCACAATGCTTTGATAACTACAGAGAAGCACTCATCTCCTTTCTTTGGCCACCAGCTGCTAGGCATTATTTATTATTTTTTTATTTTATTTTACATTTGTTTACTGGGAAAGTCTGACTGTACACATGTCCTTTTTCAGAGGAGGCCCGGGGAGAAAGGCACCACATAACATACAATGTAGACAATATACAAGACAATCATATAAAATACAGGGTACATACATTTAGAATAGATCAAGAAAGTACAGTCTAGAAATAGGGTTCAGGCGCCTAGGTGGCGCGACACCCCCTGTGAGACAGCTGGATGTGGACACATGGCAGGTTGGCAGTGTAGCTGCAGTGACAAATGCATGTGGACAATTCCCTGTGGGAATAGAGGAACCCCCTGCACCCTAACAACAGGTGTCAGACACAAACCCCCACAGTGATACACTCTGCACCCCCCCAGAAGCCACAATCTGCGACTGTCAGTTGAACATGTGGCCGTCACAGGATGCAGGAACATTATTCAAAATAGAACTGTGCACTGTGTGTGTTTATTATTTTATTTTTAGCAGACTAGCAGAGTGGTCATTGGCAGCAAAGTGGTTCATTATGTAAGAAGATAATTCAAATGTGCGTGGTTCGTTATTGGTGGCAGCAGCTATTTTATTTAAGCAATGTACTGCTAAGCATTTTTGGTGTCATGGTGTGTGTTTATTATTTGATTTTAAACAGAGTGGTTATTATTCACAGCTGAGTGGTTCGTTATTGGCAGCCAGCTCCACTCCAGTGCATTAAGCAATGTGCTAAGTTTCATTATTTTATTTGAGCAGAGTGGTTTGTGTATTAAGCAGATTACTAATTCAAATGTTACACTTGTCAGTGTGTGTGGTTCATATTTTATTTGATGGCAGCTCCTTTCATATTTTATTTGATGGCAGCTATGTGTGTTTATTTGATGGCAGCTCCTTTCATATTTTATTTGATGGAGTGTGAGTGTGTGTGTGTATAAAATGCCCCAGTTAGGTGTAACTGATGGTTAGGGCTACTGAAACTCAAGCTCTGAGCCTTAAGTACAAGGAGCAAGAGCCTAACTTATCTACCGATACCCCAACACTTGCGATTGTTTTACAGAATGTCTGAAATGTACTTTTTGTCTGTTCCTCTTAAAATGTTCTGGCAAATCAGTGAGAACTGAATTCACTAAATAATGATAGCCATTTAAGTTTCAGTCTTTCTATCTTTCAGGAAAGGCATGATAATGCAAAATATTTTATTCCAGCAACTTTTCTAAGATTATACAAGCAATGTTTAAAAATGTATCCCTAGTTTTGGGTCTTTGCCCCACCCTCCTCCAATAAATTTTGACTTTTCCAGATTTCTTGTGCTGCATAGTTCTTCAGGGGGAGAGAAGCTTAGTACTGCTTCTGCTACTAACAACACAAATGGACTTGGCATAACAGGTAGTTGAATTCTTGCTTTTGATGCAGAAGGTTGTGTGTTCTACTCCCACAGTACGTAGATAGATTGCTGATACTGTACTGTGTTGTATTTTTAAAGGGGGTGGATGCTGCAGTCCTGAGAATGTCCTCTTTAGTGTAGATGCCTAGTAACTATGAACCTGTTATCAGTTTGCCATCCATTTCCTATTGCAATATTCCTAGCTTATCATTTTTAGTGTAACATAGGCAATTTACTCTTCAGACATTGTATTTGTAGATGAAGGAACAAAATATAAAGTTGTTTGCTAGCGGCAACCTCTTCATTAGTTACAGATCTCATTAATGTGGGATTATTTAGATGACTTTTACTTCTGCAGAAACTGTGCATATTTACTGATACTGGTGGATTGTAGAAGTTTGAGTAGACTTTTGTGATGGAAATGTTCTGAATTGGGCAGTTTTGTTATTATTGGTTCATGCATTTTGTTTCACTGCTTAATGGAAAAATGTTCAAAACAATAAATTTAAAACATGCTCTAACAAGTGTGCTGTATTATACAAGGAACATAATTGAATGCAGTCAGGAAGGTGTATGAAAGAACACATGTATGTTTCATGTGCAAGGGGCCTATGATTTGAAAACAGCCCAAAGGTAATCTTTATCCACCACTGGCCAAATGCATTTTTTTTGAATGTAGGTTTCAATGCTGTTTCAATGAATGTGAGTTTCAAGGGCAGAGAAGTTTTAAGGGTGTCTATTTTCATTGTGAGGCTGTGTTGCTTTGTTTAGCAGATGGCTATTAGTGTTTATACTACAAAATGTAAAATAAAAGTTTTAAAGAAATCCATCCAAGTAATCATTGTGGAAGTAAAGCA